>NC_051183.1:25190726-25252773 GCF_013339695.2 Rhipicephalus sanguineus | reverse complement strand
GGTCACTCAGTGTTGGGAAAAAGCAGCCTTCGGACGGCGAGTCCTGCAAGTAAGCTTCGTTCGTCGGGAACTTGTCTGAGCAAGATGGCACGCATGACGGATCCCAGTGGCACCGACAGACCGAAGCCTGTGGACGACGCTCCTACGGCGTTATAGATTTCAGGTGAGTTCTGCCGGCTTCTGCCTACAACTATTTTATTCGCTTCACACGTAGCTTTGCCACTTGTCTTTCTGTGTTCCAGTTGCATGGATTTTGCTATCGTGTTTCAATGGCTTGGCAACGACGAAAACCGCACTGGACTATCCATAGCGGGTAAAAAAACGGAGTGGTGCGCGCCAATATCGTGTTTCCTTATTCCATACATGCCGAAAAACATGAAATTGCGAGTTGAAATCTCGGTTGCAAGTCGAGTGTGGTGACGTAGAGCAACGTTGCACCGATATATATTTGAAGGGTAAGTAAGATCAGCTGATCAAAATCAATCTAATGCACCCGGCCCGAACATGCCTGATATCCAGATCATGATTTTGGCTCGTGAAACTCTAGAATTTTAGTGTTTCTTTCCTTTTGCTACCGACGTTGAAACACGTTTAATACGTATTTATTCTCTGCATATTCGAACTTCTCGCCGTGTTTCTTGTTTGTTTGTTGTGTGTGTGTGTGTGTTTGTGTTGTGTGTGTGTGTGTGTGTGTGTGTGTGTGTGTGTGTGTGTGTGTGTGTGTGTGTGTGTGTGTGTGTGTGTGTGTGTGCGCGTGCGCGTGCGTGCGTGCGCGCGCGTCCGTGCGTGCGTGCGTGCGTAAACTGTTATAAAACTTTGATGCAATAGCTTTTTGTAGCACGGTTTCATTTATTGAAACAGTGGTGACTTGATCTTATGATGCTAAAAATATCATGCAACAAAGGGTAAATGGGAGTTCACTTCAAAGTTGTAGTTTTTTTTTTTTTTTTTTCCACAAACTGCATACGAGCATAACCTCATCTCCTGTGATACTTGCTTTGTCTAATGTGGTGTGGTGCTAGTACCTAATAGTAAACACAACACCGGCTAGTAATAATGGCAGTAAACATACTGCTCAAACGCTGTGTTTCGTGATATTGGATGCCTTTGTTATACCAGCCGTGGTTCAGTTCGTTATTATTTCAACACAAAGATACAGTCTACAGTGATGTTGTGGGCAGTGGACAAAAATCCCTTAAAATGGACTTGGAAGCGTTACGCTGCGAAGCCCAAGGACGCGGGTTCTATTACTGACCCCGGCAGCTGCATTTAGAAGGGGTGCGAGATACAGAAACTCCCATGCCCTCTGATTTGTGCACGTTGAAGAACTCCAGGTAGTTGAAATAATCCGTGATCTCCCACTATGTAGCACCGCTTAATCGCATTGTGCTTTTCGCTCATAAATCTCTAACAATTATTGCTTCGTCATTATACCTCGAAACACTCGCTGTATCCTATTTGATTCTATTCGCCATAGTCTGCAATGAATATTTAGCACTTTTTACAGCAGGGTACCTCATTTTGACATTCTTTTACAGTGCACCTTAATTGTACCAATTTCGTGCCATAAATCAGCTGTTGTTTTTAATATGTATATAAGTCACTTCAGCACTGTTCCTTTTTGTTTGACCGCTTCTCATCACCTCGATTGTTTGAGGTTTGGAGTGATGTTTGTGCTGCACAGTTTGCCCGAATTTGCTCCCAACCCTCTATACTGGTCAACGCTGGCTGGTGGGTGTCCTTCCAGACAAACGGAAAAACGAGACCTTTGCCTGTTGATATAGATCTGAAGAAAAATGGCACATTAGGCCTTTAGAATAGCTGCACCTTCGTGCAGCTGTTCTGAAGCCAGGCACTAGAAGGGCACGCTCACAATGATGCGACAGAAAGAAGGCAGTGAAGGCAAGCCTAGTCTTGTCGTACATTCGCCATATTTCGTGTAGCTGTATACACATTTTGCCGTTTTCTTCGTTAAAACTAATAATAACATTTGGCGTTTAACATCCCAAAACCACGATATGATTGAGAGACGCCGTAGTAGAGGGCTCTGGAAATTTCGACTACCTGGGGTTCTTTAACGTGCAGCTAAATCTAAGTACACGGGCCTCAAACATTTTCGCCTCCAACGAAAATGCAGCCGCCGAGGCCGGGACTCGATCCCGCGACCTACAGGTCTTCGTTAAAATACTGCTAGTCTAGTGGTTATGGTGCTCTACTGTTGACCCGCAGGTTGCGGGATCGAATCCTGCCGACGCGGCGCATTTTCGATGGAGGCGAAAATGGTTTAGACCCGTGTGCTTAGATTTAGGTGCACGTTAAAGAACTCCAGGTGGTCGAAACTTCCGAAGCCCTCCACTACGGCGTCTCATAATCTTAACGTGGTTTTGGGACGTCAAACCCCAACAATTATTATTATTATTAAAATACTGCTGCCATGCTATACAGGGCGATTTTTTTTCAGACAGTACATATCTTTTATAAAAAAACTCTATGACAGTCACGCTCCAGTAGTACTCTAGTTCGAGGCGGAAATATTCTGCCGCAACAAAAAATGCGTTGACGGGACTAATTAACCAAAAACCCGTTAACTAATTTTTATTTATTGACTTGAGGGCAGTTGTTTATATTAGAAATTTGTAGTGCGTGCCGCTTTATGGTATACCCATTTTTCAGAAATCATCAAAGTTTTACGTAACTCGAGATATTTATTGTGAAATTTTAAGGGCTAAATCAAAACTGATCGTGTCAGGCACACAGAAACGCGGTTTTTCTGTTACGTCAGACCGGAGCTGCCCGCGACAAGGGAGTAACGAAATTTGAATGAAGGCGCGTCGTGGTCGTACCTTTTCGTGAAAACTGGCAAGTCATCTAACTTGCGTCAGCGGATCGCCTTACCTTTGCATGTGGCGTTTGGTGCTCATTTGTTTCTTTCGAGATGCGCGCATCCGAAACGGCAGTAATATCAACCTTTTCTTTCTATGTTACAGATACGTACCACACATCGCACCCAAATAATAAGCTGTTTACTTGTGTATTTCTGAATGCTTGCAGATTTTCCTGATCACATTCTGCTTCGGCCCACCTTCATTAAACTATCATCACCTTCTTTTCACGTGTAGCTCCGAGCTTACGTAACAGAGAAGCGACGTTTCCTGCACGTCAGGCGCTATCAGTTTCGATTTCGTCCTTGAAATTCAAGGATGAATATCACGAATTACGTGTAACTTTCGCGATTAAAAAAAAATGTGTATGCCATAAATTGGCATGCGATACAACTTTCTAATATAAACAACTACCTCCAGGTCAGGAATTAAAAGTTAATTAATGAGTTTTTGTTAATTAATCTCTTCATTGCCATTTTAGTTGCAGCAAACTATTTCCTTCTTGACATAGAGTGTGTGCGCGAAAACATCTTGAGCATGACTATTATACAATTTTGATAAGAAATATGCGTTCTCTAAAAAAACATCCTTCTAATTGTACGGAGGTCATGCAGCGGAACAGTTGCAGCTGGCTAAGGGAGTAACAGACCCTCAAAGTACAGCAAAGTTAATGAGTATCCCTGGTTTTGTTCATTGCCATGACACTTCATGGAACCTGGTGTGTGAGCGCTGCCCTTGTCAGATTAAAAGGTGATCGATCTGTCTGTCATCATGTGTTTATTTTTGTGCACTTGACTATTTCAGGTTGCTTCAAGACTGCACATTGAAGCTCTACAGCTGCATTTGACCAGGAAGCCTCCTTGGAAACTTCGTGTCTCGAGGTAGTCAAGACGTGTCCAAGAATTCGGAATAGCCACGCTTAAGGTCTGGCCGTGAGTGGTCTCGAATCAGTGCAACCTGCTGTCCTTTTCGCCAGAATGCCACCTGACCCTGACATGGTCTGGGAACACGACACTGCCAAGCTCATGCACGCAAGCTGTGTCACCTATTGGGGTCCTGTATCTCAGATGACTACATGAGAATCCTGTACTACATGAGAACTACACATGTTGCATGTTTTGCGCTGTATGCCACATAAAATATGTAATGGATGTCGCAAAGAAGTGCTTGATGGCTGGCCATTGATTCCTATTCATAAAAACTGACTGCTGGCTATGCTAATGTTTATGCCAGGTCTAGTATATTGCCGCATTTGACAGTAATGAACGATGTTATCGAAACTATTGCTTTTCATATCTCACTCATTCTGACAGTAATGTGTCTCGCTGTATTTCTGGACGGTGTTTCTGTATTTCAGTTCTGTACAGAACTCTCCATACCACCGCTAAATATATATATTTATATATATCATACCTTATATATATAAGGTACTTGACACACGACGTACGTTTAGCATTAGCATAGTGCTAAAACGTACGTCGTGTGTCAAATGCCTTCCTACAGTATCAGGACCTTCGTGATCTTTCTGTAGCTCTTATATTTAAGGGTCATTCCATGCCAAGTGTCCCAGACGTGGCGCTCGCACATCGCAGCTTTTGCTGATAAAATTTGTGCCTTTTTCCTGTGCCACATGGAGTATTGTGGCAAAACATTCTTGCTCGAAAAAATTTTGACGGTCCTGGCACCCCCTCGAATTTCGCTTCTATTTATTAAACTGTACCTAATAGAAAAATGTGTATAAAATCTACTTTTGTCTGTTGAGCTTCTAAACTGCGCTTGCGCTATCGCAGAGGTTCTGTTTAGTTGTCCCATTCATTATTTCCGAATTTTTGTGTTTCACTACCAGCTACGTAGCTTCAAAAACTACAAAAATCTTCAAAGTTCGTGAATTTTTCTTGAGCTATCTGGAACTCACCCTAACCAATATTAATAATAGCCTGATTTCCAGGAAAGTGTATTTTAGTACAGAAATGTTTAGGGGTAAAATAGGCTTCAGATCTTTCCGAAAAAAAATTGTGAAATTAGAGAAAATGTACGATTTGTTGCATGTTTGACCATATTTTTCATACTGATGCGGTCAAAGTAAAAATCCTCGTCATGCGGCGTTTGATAAAAGACTTCATCGTTAAGTAATGAAAAAAGTCTTATCAAATCATTTTTTTCTTTTAAGGAAGAAAATAATTTTTGAATTTGGCCCTCCGAACGCGCAGTGCATTTCATTTTGTTGCCACTTCGCCGCAAAGCACGTGGTAGCCCTTGCAGCTGACACTCGTCACAGGCAACGGCCATATGCGAGATGTATGTCAGTGGCTCGTGAGTGGTCGAAAGTCTTGCCACGTTGATGTCAGGGCGACGAGTAATGAATTCGCGTTACAATGTGAGCTTGCTTGGCGGGCCCAATGGGAAGTATGGACGCCCGAGAGCAGCCTATGGCGTCTTTGGCACATTGTGCTAGAGGCCGCCTGTACAACATGTATACCCTGAGAAAGAAGTGTGTACAGTGTGCATTATTTCTTTCAGTATGTGTATGCTAGTTGTGCAGACGTCCCTCTAGGACATTGTGCCAACGACTCCACATGCTGCTCTCGGGCGTCTATATTTCCCATTGGGCCCGCCTAGCAAATGCTCATGGTAACGCAAGTTTATTACTCGTCGCCCTGACAGCGCGACAAGACTTTCAACCACTCGCGAGCCGCTGACATACATCTCGCATCTGGCCGTTGCCTGTGACGAGTGTCAGCTGTAAGGGCGACCACGTGCTTTGCGGCGAAGTGGCAGCAAAATGAAATGCACTGCGCGATCGGAGGGCCAAATTCAAAAATTATTTTCTTCCTTAAAACAAAAAAAATGATTTGATTAGACTTTCTTCGTTACTTAACGATGAAGTCTTCTATCAAATGCCACATGACGAGGATTTTTACTTTGACCGCATCAGTATGAAAAATAATAATAATAATAATAATAATAATAATAATAATAATAATAATAATAATAATAATAATAATAATAATAATAATAATAACGTTTATTTCCACCAATACAAAGTTGATGGAGGGGGTGAGAATAAAAGCGACTGTCCGCTTGACTACGTTCTCACCCCCCTTTACATCAGACAGAGGCGGTGGCGGCAACAGAACACAAGATCTGACGAGGGTATACACAACATTCTGGAATCTAGGTCTGGATTCTGGAACAACATTCTGGAAATACGGTCAAACATGTGACAAATCGTACATTTTCTCAAATATCACAATTTTTTCGGAAAGATTTGAAGTCTATTTTACCCCTAAACATTTCTGTACTAAAATACACTTTCCTGGAAATCAGGCTATGATTAATATTGGTTAGGGTGAGTTGCAAATAGCTCAAGAAAAATTCACGAACATTGAAGATTTTTGTAGTTTTTGAAGCTACGTAGCTGGTAGTGAAACACAAAAAAAATCGGAAATAATGAATGGGACAACTAAACAGAACCTCTGTGATAGCGCAAGCGCGGTTTCGTAGCTCAACACACAAAAATAGATTTTATACACATTTTTCTATTAGGTACAGTTTAATAAATAGAAGCGAATTTCGAGGGGGTGCCATGATTGTCAAAATTTTTTTCGACCAAAAGTGTTTTGCCACAATATTCCATGTGGCACAGGAAAAAGGCACAAATTTTATCAGCAAAATCTGTGATGTGCGAGCTCCACGTCTGGGACATTTGGCATGGAATGACACACACACACACACACACACACACACACACACACACACACACACACACACACACACACACACACACACACACACACACACACACACACACACATATATTGAGAGAGCGTAGGCATCGGCAAGTTGGTAGTTCATGTTTGACTTTTTGAGCGCGCAAAAGAACAGGGACGAAAAACGACGCGGACACAGCGCTGACTTCCAACATATGCTTTATTTTCTACAGTGGTACATATATATATATAGACAACAAAAAGCAACGCACGCAGGCGCATTGTACAGGAAGGCTTCATGTAAAACCACAAATAAGTATGCATGATAAGCAATCAAACAACCTGATACTGGATTTTTTTCTTCTTTAAGAGATCAAGCGGTCATTCCTGACTACCACTATCGTCTAGTCACCCCGTGGGCCTTGCTTAGAAAGTCTAGTTCTTTTTGGATAGGTCAATTGAAGGTGCACTAATGCACATGTCTCCCAAACTTGCAATCTTCGCCGCTTCAATTATCTCACGTGTTGTTTGTGCCTGGCTCCTTCCTGTCGCAGTGCACTGCGAATACATGGGATCGCACCCACACTTCCTGCAGTGGAAAGCCAAATGTCCCACACCTCCAGTTCGCACGTTATTTGCGTGCTCACGCAGCCTGTCATTGGCACACCGTCCCGTCTGCCCTATGTATTTCTTGCCACAGGACAGCAGTAACTCATAAACGATGTTGTTCTCACATTTAACAAAGCTTTCTTTGTGCTTTTTTTGGCACCTGGGTTTTTCAGAACCACTGTAGGAGGCCTTGCACAGATTATAAAGCTTGTTTGGTGCTGAAAAGACGACTCTTACGTTGGCGTTGTTTCCTATCTTTTTCAGCCTATGTGAGACATCGTGAAGGTACGGTATGACGGCGCATTTCTGCTTGACAGGCTCCGTTTCTGGTGAAGCCTGCTCCTCACCCTCGCGAGCATGTTTGACAGTCTTGAGAAGACCCTCCGCCACAGATGTGACGACATACTGAGGAAACCCCGCCTTTTTCAGGCAGTCAGCTTGCGCCTGGAAACTACACGAACACTTGTGAGGACATGAGCGGCGAAGCGCATTCATTAGGGTTAATTTTGCAATACCCCTTTTAACTAGCTTGGAGTGGCCCGAAGAAAACGGCAGAAGCGGCTTATTGGCCCTAGGCTCGTACGACCAGCAGACCTGGTCTCGCTCAAAGAACATTCGTAAGTCAAGAAAACGCAAGGCGTTGTTTTGCGGCATTTCATGCGTGACTGCGAGCGGTTGCAGGAAACGCGTGAACAGATCAAGTACGTTTGAAGAATCATTGCCAAATTCGCCTGGACTTGATTCTAGAAAGACAACGTAGTCGTCTACATATCTAAACACCTTCTTTACATTTGTGCCTGTTACTAGAAACTAGAAACAGAGCTAACAGGCTTCACCAGAAACGGAGCCTGTCAAGCAGAAATGCGCCGTCATACCGTACCTTCACGATGTCTCACATAGGCTGAAAAAGATAGGAAACAACGCCAACGTAAGAGTCGTCCTTTCAGCACCAAACAAGCTTTATAATCTGTGCAAGGCCTCCTACAGTGGTTCTGAAAAACCCAGGTGCCAAAAAAAGCACAAAGAAAGCTTTGTTAAATGTGAGAACAACATCGTTTATGAGTTACTGCTGTCCTGTGGCAAGAAATACATAGGGCAGACGGGACGGTGTGCCAATGACAGGCTGCGTGAGCACGCAAATAACGTGCGAACTGGAGGTGTGGGACATGTGGCTTTCCACTGCAGGAAGTGTGGGTGCGATCACATGTATTCGCAGTGCACTGCGACAGGAATGAGCCAGGCACAAACAACACGCGAGATAATTGAAGCGGCGAAGATTGCAAGTTTGGGAGACATGTGCATTAGTGCACCTTCAATTGACCTATCCAAAAAGAACTAGACTTTCTAAGCAAGGCCCACAGGGTGACTAGACGATAGTGGTAGTCAGGAATGACCGCTTGATCTCTTAAAGAAGAAAAAAATCCGGTATCAGGTTGTTTGATTGCTTATCATGCATACTTATTTGTGGTTTTACATGAAGCCTTCCTGTACAATGCACCTGCGTGCGTTGCTTTTTGTTGTCTATATATATATATATGTACCACTGCAGAAAATAAAGGATATGTTGGAAGTCAGCGCTGTGTCCGCGTCGTTTTTCGTCCCTGTTCTTTTGCGCGCTCAAAAATGTCAAACACACACACACACACACAGATATATATATATATATATATATATATATATATATATATATATATATATATATATATATATATATATATATATATATATATATATATATATAATGCTTAACAATTGTGGTGACGTGGCTAAGGACTACGCATTATTCGCAGGATGTTGTGCCTATAGTTTAGGTGCTTACTGATAAAACAGTAGGTTGTCATTACAATGTGAACATGTATGAAATGGCATGAAGTGTTTAAAACCGATTCAAAGAATAATTTTACGAATCGCAGAAATTTCAGTTTGTTATAGGATGAAGGCATGCAGACGTGAAAGAGAAGACACAGACAAACCAAACGCTAGCGTTTGAGCTGTCCGCATCTCTTCTGTTTCCGTGTTGCATGGCTTACTTTCTTCTAGAATCAACATTTTTTGTTGTTTTACGCGAGCGGAAATTGTTCTGAGACTCATCTATATAAACTTCGAGTAGTATTTTATTTCCCCCAGAGGAATCGAATGCAGCACTGTAAAGTTGCTACAAAAACTTGTTGCGGCTGTCATGCATCCACCACAGTGTTCCTGTTTGAGTAAACCCGGTGGAAGTGCCTTGTTGAGTAACAAGAGGTAGCGGCACCAACTTTCGTCGATTGTCAGATAAAAACCCTAATGGTGTTCGCTCTGATTTGAAGTTCTTTTGAAATTCTTGATCAATCTCTATAAAACTTGTTTAGTTTATGTGTATTTGTACGCTGATTTTGAAAATGCAAATATTTTTCTACTATTATATGTCGTGTTAAGTATATCAAACATTTCATGTGCCATGTTAGGCCTGCACGAGTTACAAAGTAAGCATATCACAATAATATGAAATGGGAACTGTATGCAACATAACCAGAATGCATGTCCTAAACCCACTTAACAATAGTCATAGTATGCTGAACATTGACCAGTAAGTGTATGTCTAGCTGGTGATTCGCTCACGAGAGTTCAATATTACGTAACTTTTAACTCAAATGGGTTTAAAACGCGAGTTCGTATGTGGGCTAGTGGGTTCATGAACATTATGCTAGAACAGAGCAGTAAACTCCTTTGCCAGAACGGCGCAGTAAACTCCTTTAAAACTATTGCATACAGTTTTTATCCCCTAACTATAGCGATATGTCGATTTACTTTGTAACTCCAAGTTTGGAAAGGCTTGCTCATCAAGACACATGAAATTTTTATGTGTAAAAACTGCGTTTTCTTCCAGATAATTGCATATTTGAAATCGCCACATAAGTAAACCTAAACTCGGCAAGTTTCATCAATATCGACCAAGAAGAAAAATAAACGCATTATTTGTTGCAGAGTGTCTCATTGAGTACCACGAAGTGGTCACACTGACTCTTGCCAGGGGAGTCATGTACACCACTGTCCTTAAAGACAACGGAGTCAAAGGAACGCTCCAGTGGGGGTCAGCGTTACCATGGCAAAGGGGTCACCCTGACTACCTAGAGGTACTAGCGGGAAATAAAAGGTAGTCATGTAGACTCCTGCGTTGGGAGTAACGTAGACTCTCTGCTTGTGAAGAAGGGAGTCGTTGGTCTGAAGAACGAAGGGAGTCGTTTGACACCCCAAATTGTGAAGAAGGGAGTCATTGGTCTGAAGAACGAAGGGAGTCGTTTGACACCCCAAAAGGTCATCATATGTGTAGCGAGGCGATTACCACCCAAAGGTAGTCAGTACAGACACCCTTTTTTTTAAGAGTGTAGACCGCCCCAACCAGCAACGCAAAGCGCTACGCGGACCAGTCCCCGAAAGACTCGGAGACCGAAAAACAAAGTGACGAACTGACTAGGTGAGCCTTGTGCCACAAAGGCGAATACCTCTCATGCATTCTTAAAGTTAAGAAAAACCGTGGAAAAGCGCATTCGAAACGAACTGCATGCTTCAACCCTCAGTGCATATTTAGCGGCTCGTGTTGCACCTAGGGGGCTTTGTATTTCTGTAAAAGCAGCCACAAGTCATATGTCCGCTAAAAATATCGCTCAATGGCATGAAATCCTTAAAAAAGCCTCTTTGGATCTTACCCGTACTGTTCAGAACCATTACCAGCATGCTGTAAAAGACTCTCTAAACACGGAACGACAACTGTACGCTAGTGCTGACCTCAGTATGCATGAAATAGCCGAATTAGAAAGGTATAAAGTGAAAAAGCTAAGTGAAATTTGCGACAAGAAATGTAAAAAGTTGCTCCGTGATGGCGTGGACCGCTCGTTGTTTCCAAAGCAGGTAATAACGGCGGTCCCGACAAACTCGCTTCCTGAGCTAGATAATAGCACGCCGCCGTCCACCAACGTAGTGAACCTTTCGCATGTAAGTCTAAACAGGGACGAACTCCGCGTCTTGTCACGGGGCCTCACTTTTTGTCCTGAAACTGGTGGATATGACGATTTTCAATTGGCTAAGTATTTAGAGAATTTTTCACGTAACATGCGCCTACGAGAATATTTCCATGACCGTCCGTCCACTAGCGACATGCAGCCAGCTGTGTTTACCAACAACCGTTGGACCCCTCCGGCCCAACGTGATAAATATCTAGACATGTATATTGAAGCAGTCCAACGCGACGTGCTTAAAGCCTACGAAAAGCAAAAACCGTTTAAATCAAACATTTCGTTTGAGGAAAGGAAAGCTATTTCATCACTGGCTAAACGCAGTGATATCGTGATAAAGCCAGCCGACAAAGGTGGTGCCGTTGTTATTATGAATAAAGCGGATTATATAAGCGAAGCCCATAGACAGCTTAACAATCCTATTTTTTATAAGCACTTAGACTATGATCCCACTGAAGAGTTTAAAGCAGTTGTCCAAGATACCGTCAACGATCTCGTAAAAGATAATCAATTAGGCGACAAGGCAGTACGCTCCCTCGTCCCGCTCAGTCCCGTCCCTGGCAGGTTCTACTTGCTGCCCAAAATACATAAAGAAAACTGTCCTGGACGCCCCATTGTTTCGGGCATTGGCACTGTTACGGAGCAACTTTCCCGCTACGTTGATGTAATAATCAGTAGCCTTCCATGTAAATTCTCGTCCTATCTCAAAGACACAAATCATTTTTTGTTGGACATTGATGAACTCGTGATACCAGATAATTCCGTGCTCGTGACATTAGATGTGGTTTCACTGTATACCAATATACCCCATAGCGATGGCATCAAGGCAGTAATTCAAGCGTACGAAGAACTGTCTGATAAAAAGCCCATTGGAAGTGATACATTAGCTACCTTATTGAAGTTAATCTTGCAGCTTAATAATTTTGAATTTGATGGCTCCCACTACCTTCAAGTAAGTGGAACATCAATGGGCACTCGCATTGGACCTAATTACGCTAGCCTTTTCATGTCTGTTCTGGAAAATGACTTTTTAAGAAATCGCGCGTTAAAGCCTCTTTATTATAAGCGATTTATAGATGGCATTTTTTTGATCTGGCCCCATGGTGAAAATGAACTTTTATCTTTTATAGCTGATTTCAACACTGTTCACCAATCTATTTCGTTTTCGCATGAATACTCTCGTTCTAACGTTAACTTTCTGGACGTCACAGTTTGCATCTCTGACAACAAACTAACCACTAGGCTTTACAGGAAACCTACAGACAGGCACCGTTATCTTCACTTTAAAAGTTCACATGTAAAACATTGGAAAACCAGTATACCGTACAGTCAGGCGCTCCGCTTTAAGAGAATTTGCTCTGAGCAGTCAGACTTTTATGCAAACTGCGTACAACTCCGCGAATCTTTGATCCAGCAGCAATACCCACCCCGCATTGTTGAGGATGCCGTCAAAAGAGCCGATGCACTGAATCGCAAGGATTTGTTTAGCGCTAAAAAGCAACCATCTGTTCAGGCACAAAGTAATCTAGTTCTAACACACTCAGCATCGGTGCCAAACGTTTCCTCAATTCTCAAAAAACATTTCAACATACTAGCGCAGAGTGCTCATCTTAAAGTAATCTTTCCATTGCCACCTCGGGTAGTCTTCAGACGGTCTCGCAATCTGCATGACATCCTAACTTCATCTAAAACAAGGGTTCCCGATAATTTCGGTTGTCGACCTTGCAAAAAACCACGATGCAAGGTTTGCGCGCATATGACGACGTCACACATTGCTAAAAGCACTGCTTCTGATTTCTTCTATAAAATTAAAGGAAATTTTACGTGTGACACTTACAATTGCATCTATTTGCTCGAATGTTCCGTCTGCAAATTACAGTACATTGGACAAACCGAAACGCCCTTCAGATATCGGTTCAACAACCACAAGTGTCATGCTGCCACCATTCCTAACCTTCCGCTATCAAAACACGTGCACATTCCGGGCCACTCATTTGATAATATTACAGCCACAATCCTTCAATCTGGTTTCCGTTCCCACCACGAAAGAGAGCTTCGAGAATCGTATTTAATCTATAAGTTTAAAGCCGTCACTTGTGGTATGAATGAAAGCGCTGGCAAACTTTCATTTTTACCCATTTAGTTTCCTAAACACTCTTGACTAGCCCCGCTATTATTTCCGCTATGCTTTCACGCAGATAGATTAGTTCCCTGCTTGAGCTTTGTCGAATCATGACAAGACGTTACACCCGCGTTTATGTTTATCGATAACTTGCTCGCAGTTGTACCTATGACGTGCTATTGATGTTTGTACCGGTGACAAACACGTTATGTGGCTTCATCATTTTCACTCAGTGTTAATCATTTTTTACTCTTTTATTCGTTTTGTCTTGGCGCAAGTGCGCACGCGTTTATTCTCGTGTTTCTTGTCCTATTACGCGCACTGTTTCCCCACGCGCTCTTAACAAACGCTTGTCAGCCATTAACAGCGCTATGATACGTTACTGCGCATTATATATTGCGGTACCGTCGCATGTTCGCATCACTCCGACGAAGGCCGGTCCCGCGGCCGAAACGTCAGTCCTTTACAGAAGAATTTTTCTTACGTGCTTGATTTTTTTGAATATATATATATATATATATATATATATATAAAAGCCACAAAGAAATATAATTCAGAAAACTTTCCGACGCGCGGACTCGAACGTGCGACCTCTCGCTTGCCAGCGCGCGGCGTTAGACGTTAGGCCACGAACAGCAACGTCAAACAGCCTGCTAACGGCGAGCTATTTATATACACCACCTACTTCAGCATGCTTTCTTAGTAAACACATAGATGGCGCGACGTGCGCGCGTGGCGCGCTTTAAACATCGTCGTCCCGCTCCTGCGAACGCCGTTGCTGTTCACCCTACAGGGCGTGGTCGCCTTCGTGCGCTTATCTCTAGGAAAGAAGGGGCGGCCTCTAGGATGGAGCGGGGGGCACGAAGGTTACTGCGCTCGCTGCAGCGGCCGCGTTTGCGAAAGGAGTGCGCTGTTCAAACAGAAATAAGTAACAACTGTGACAATTAGTTCGCGTTCGTCTTGTGTGTACCTGTTCGTTCGTTTCGTGCGTCCTGCTTTATATTTGAGCAATGCGCTTCAAGTGTCGAGCTGTGACACATTCGTTTGCGCTCGTCCTGTATGCGTTCTTTTCGTGCGTCCTTTGGGCTCGAGCGACGCGCTGGCAATTTCGAGCTGCTTTCTGTTCTTCGCGTTACATTCCAATTTATTGCTATCGCATTCATTGCTTCGCCGTTGCGGCGAAACTGTGCCTATTTTATTTTTTTTTTGCCAGCACGCAGTAACAATAACTTTCCTTCTACCAAGGTTTTTGTGTTACCAACCTAATTTCGTCACCGACGGGTTTTATTCAGAAAAACCCTTCGAGGCTAAGTTAAGTTGTGCAGCATACCTGTATCATGGAGATGCTAGAGCTAGTTGCAAGCCTGTCAAAGATTCCCTCACGTATATGTAATGAAAGAAAACAACAGGATGGCTAGCGTCAGTGACGCGTCGCGTGCATGCCGGCTGCTGCAAAGTTGTGATAGCGCAGGCATCCCGGCGCCGACAAGGAACGGCATACCAAGGATAATGCATTCCATGCCTGCTTGTCGTCAACGACAAGAACGGCATGCAGAAAGAGACGGAAATTTTACGAAAGAAACCTTTTTCGTTGTCTCCTTGTATTCTTCTTGTGTCAAGCTTGAATAGCGGCATAGCAAACGTAGCCACGTAACACGGAATCACTTTGTCACGTGACAGTTATAATAATGAAAAGAATGCGGTCAGAACGCTGGAAAAACTATTAGGAGCCGTTACCCTGTCGGGAAAATCGGGTCAAGCGAAGCTTGACGCCGGCGGGCCTGCCATTCTTTCCTTCTTTCTTTCTTTCTTTCCTTCTTTCCTTCTTTCTTTCTTTCTTTCCTTCTTTCCTTCTTTCTTTCTTTCTTTCTTTCTTTCTTCCTTCTTTCCTTCTTTCTTTCTTTCTTCCTTCCTTTCTTTCTTTCTTTTTATCGCTTTGCGCAATGCTCCCTCCTCATTTTTTCCTTACTCCATGCCGGCAATTAGACCTTCACCTATCTGCTTAGAAGCGCAACACTACTGTTGCTACAGGCAACAACGACGGTCATGCGTGAAACAATGAACTGCAGTGATGAAAGGCAACAACAAAATGCGGCAGCGTGAAAGGACAAGTGACCTCGATAAAAATATCAGATGGCCATATCCGAAACGTCTGATCGCCGGCAAGCCCGCGATAGAGAGTGGATCAGTTATTGGGAAACGGCTCATACAAGTACGCATAAGACTGGTGCAGCTTCTAGGGTGGCAGTTCTGCACACGTGAAAAAATTCGTAAACAGTGGGTGGGTGCTCGAGCGGACGTTTCGATAAGGGGACTTGTCCTCTTCAAGGATGGAACAGTTCCATCCTTCAAGACAAGGATGGAACACTTCCAGTTCTCTACACATGAAACAATCCGTAAACAGTGCGTGGGTGCTCGAGCGGACGTTTCGATAAGTGGACTTCTCATCTTCAAGGATGGAACAGTTCCATCCTTCAAGACAAGGATGGAACAGTCCCAGTTCTCTACACATGAAACAATCCGTAAACAGTGCGTGGGTGCACGAGCGGACGTTTCGATAAGTGGACTTCTCATCTTCAAGGATGGAACAGTTCCATCCTTCAAGACAAGGATGGAACAGTCCCAGTTCTCTACACATGAAACAATCCGTAAACAGTGCGTGGGTGCTCGAGCGGACGTTTCGATAAGGGGACTTGTCCTCTTCAAGGATGGAACAGTTCCATCCTTCAAGACAAGGATGGAACAGCTCCAGTTCTCTACACATGAAACAATCCGTAAACAGTGCGTGGGTGCTCGAGCGGACGTTTCGATAAGTGGACTTCTCATCTTCAAGGATGGAACAGTTCCATCCTTCAAGACAAGGATGGAACAGTCCCAGTTCTCTACACATGAAACAATCCGTAAACAGTGCGTGGGTGCTCGAGCGGACGTTTCGATAAGTGGACTTCTCATCTTCAAGGATGGAACAGTTCCATCCTTCAAGACAAGGATGGAACAGTCCCAGTTCTCTACACATGAAACAATCCGTAAACAGTGCGTGGGTGCTCGAGCGGACGTTTCGATAAGTGGACTTCTCATCTTCAAGGATGGAACAGTTCCATCCTTCAAGACAAGGATGGAACAGTCCCAGTTCTCTACACATGAAACAATCCGTAAACAGTGCGTGGGTGCTCGAGCGGACGTTTCGATAAGTGGACTTCTCATCTTCAAGGATGGAACAGTTCCATCCTTCAAGACAAGGATGGAACAGTCCCAGTTCTCTACACATGAAACAATCCGTAAACAGTGCGTGGGTGCTCCAGCGGACGTTTCGATAAGTGGACTTCTCATCTTCAAGGATGGAACAGTTCCATCCTTCAAGACAAGGATGGAACAGTCCCAGTTCTCTACACATGAAACAATCCGTAAACAGTGCGTGGGTGCTCGAGCGGACGTTTCGATAAGTGGACTTCTCATCTTCAAGGATGGAACAGTTCCATCCTTCAAGACAAGGATGGAACAGTCCCAGTTCTCTACACATGAAACAATCCGTAAACAGTGCGTGGGTGCTCGAGCGGACGTTTCGATAAGTGGACTTCTCATCTTCAAGGATGGAACAGTTCCATCCTTCAAGACAAGGATGGAACAGTTCCAGTTCTCTACACATGAAAAAATCCGTAAAGAGTGGGTCGGTGCTCGAGCGGACGTTTCGATAAGTGGACTTGTCCTCTTCAGGGCTGGAACTGTTGCATCCTTGTCTTGAAGAATGGAACTGCTCCATCCTTGAAGAAGACAAGTCTATTTGTCGAAACGTCGGCTAGAGCACCCATCTACTGTTTACGGATTTTTTCATCGCAAGCTTCCATCTTCCACTTCCTGCTGTCTTTTGGAGTTCTATACATCGGCATTTATGCTCACTCGCGGGCGCCGGGTTTTTCGCGTACTGTGATGCCGCCACCGAAATCTGCAACTCACATAAATATCGCGTAAGAAACGTCAGAGGTTGCGAATCCCTGAAGGAAAGTGAACTAAGCAGTGCGTATGATGTAATGCAATTAGTTATTTCTCTCATATGTTCTCATGCGTTTCCAAGTATAGCTGGTTTGATGTTTTCAGCTCTCGCCCGTATACATATTTTTTCCCGGCCCGCTTTTCACGCGCTAGTTGTATATTTTGCACCGCGCAAAGGATTCTGGGACTGCTGGAGTACACAGCGGCAAAAAGAGGTGAGGCTTCGTCACACACTTAACGGTATCACAACATTGCACACATATGCTCATGTTAGAGAGTTACGGATGAATGTGAACTGTGCCCCAATGTGTATCAGGGTGAGCGTTTACATTCTGATGTTTTTGCATGTCAAAACCAAATATCACTAGATACGCTGAGTGCCACGTGCCAAGGCGAATACATACTTAACGTTCTGCAGGGTGCCTGCACGGATCATCTCGACTCTCTCGCAGTGGAAGAGGACAACACATTAGGAGACGAGGACAACCCCTGACCTTCACATATTTGTAGTGCTAAAAAGCTCCTGCCAGGGCCTTGAAGAAGCACACAGATAAACTTACCATCAAGCAAGGAGCGACATGAATATTTAAGACGGCTGGACTGTATACGCGATCTGTAGTGGGGGAAAACCTAAATAAAGAAAAAAAAAACTCACACTATTTATCATGCGTTAGCCTAAGGCGAACCGAAGGCGAACGCCATCTTCTTTTTCTCCTTCTCTTTCGTGTGAGTGTACTGCATCTTAAAAAAGATTCACCAACGATTACAGTATATACTGCCTAATGCGAATTCTGAGCGCAGCTTGCAGGGGCAACGCAAACTGTAAAGCTTTTGGCAATCCGCAGTTGTATCAATGTAACATTCCTTACATATCGCCACAGAAAGTGCCAGCACTCGAGTGCTTCGCACACCACTCTGTGCATTGCAGGCGTCGCGAACCAAGCGAAACGCCGACATCCCCGTCACAACAAGCGAAACCAGCCGCAGTGAACGTGCCAGCCCTCTATGCGCACGAGCTCCGACTACGTTTCATGTCGGGGCTTCGACAACCACAGTTGCCGGTGTGGCTACTTTGCGTCACTTTGGATACTCTTCAGGCGGGTGGCGGCGTAAAAAATGTCTTGGCTACTTGGCTTCTTTCTTGTTTCCTCAATTCGAGACAAAGTATCACTGTCTTGTGACGTCGCAGCCACTGGCGTTCGAGTATATGGCCCCTCATGTAATGTCCCTCGGGACCCTTGAGGTACTAATAAACGAAGACATGGCAGCCAAAGCGTGTTTGCAGCTCCGAAAACTTGATTTGGCACTTTGATCACGCAGGCAATGAACTTTAATGAAAAGAATAGCTTAGTGGCCAAATAATATTAATTGTCGGGGTTTAACATCCCAAAACCACGATTTGATCATGAGAGACGCCGTAGTGGAGGGCTCCGAAAATTTTGACCATCTGATGTGCTTTAACGTGCACCTATATATACGTACAGGTGCCTCAAGCATTTTCGCCTCCATCGAAAATGCGGCTGGGATTTGATCCCGCGAGCTGTGAGTCAGCAGTCGAACACCATAACCATTAGGCCACCTTGGCGGGTGGGCTTACCCCCGTATTCACAAACGCTCCTCGACTCGACCCTTCACTCGAAACGCTCCTTGAGGGCCGTTTTCCGATTCACAAATCGCCCTTCACTCGAAACGCACCTCGACTTGAGGAAATCTCGGGTGTTTCACTTGAGATTGTCAAGGTAGCGCGGGAGCTACCTTGAATCGTTCCTTGAGTGAAGTTTCGGCGTCAGCGCGTGGCCTCCGAGATAGCGGGCCGCGCGCTCGCCATTTCGGAGGCCACGGTCAGCGTGGCATCCATGCGGTGCGCCGCTCACTTGTTCTGCATTTCCCGATGGATCAAGCTGCCGCCCTGCCGCTGCCTTTTTGCTTTCGACAGTGAAGGTGCGCATTTACTATGGCGCTGTCTTCGAGTGGTTCGGCAACGGCTCAGGTATACTGTGGCTGCTGTGGCTCCGAGAGAGGCCGGCATGATGTCAAGAGGACCGCGCTCTTGTGCCGTGATGTGTTGCATTCCGTGCATGAGCCAATGGATTACCTGCTTTCGGATAGTCATCGTGCGAGTGTTCCAAGTCTTACTATGGTAACCAGTGCTTTCATGTGTATTTCGTTGAAGACCTTACGCCGCATCAGTTCAAGCCCGGCGCGAAAGACTGCGCGATAGCGAAAGGAAAGTGAAAGAGCGAACTTTTCTCCAATTAATGAGTGAATTATTCATGCTAGCTTCATGGGTGCGTAGCTGACTATTCATGCGCCGGCATTCACCGCACACCTGAGCGGCTTTCGCTCATGTAAATCTTCACTACCCTAACCGAAATACGAAGAAGCATACCACTGCAAGGAGATCTTCTGTATCAACGTGAAGGTGCGTTCTTCTATTTTGTTTTTCACATTTTCCCTGTGTTTGATCAGATCCATATTTGGGATGGTTTATGGAAAACAAAAGACAATGTAATGGGGTACAACGAGTGTGCAGTTGCTAGTATTGAAAGTTATAACTACGTAATTCGTAGCTTCGTTATATAGTATTTATGTAGCCCACAATATCTATGGACGTCCAAGCCTAGCTACATGAAATTAACCAGGTGGTGGTGGAGTATGAAACCCGCATGTATGCAAAAATGCGTGAAACGTATCAAAACACAAAAGATACCGCAGAGAAATGAATGAATGTTTTATTTTCAAGCTTAATACCACTGCTTCTCATTAAGCAATGACGGCAAATTTTAAGAAAACAATAGCACACGCAGTGTAATTGTAGACGTTTGAGCCATTATATAATGAAGCTAATGGGCGTTGGATAACCATACGTCTGTTCAGATGCACAAGTGCCTGGCCCAAACATGTACCAAAATAGTGAAAGCTCATTAAGTCAACAAAAGACATGCCTGTTCTTCAAGGCGAGAAGTGCTGAAGAATGCGTGTAGAACGAGAAGTAAAGAAGAATGCAGCTTTGATGTACCACTATGTTGATTATTTATAACCTCTTTCTTTTGTGCAGGAACCTGGCTGCTGAGACTAGAAGATACACCAACACTCTTTACAAATGTGCAGTATTGGCAGCGTTTGCGTGACTGTATACAAAGGAAGAAAAGCTGCAGTTAATAGCTGCACTGCATGGATTAGTCACACTAGTGTGGCTACCACTGTATCTTCTTTATGATGTCCTACAAGCTCGAATTTCATGACAGTATGCAGGCTGCATATGCTTTATTGACAGACACCTTGCAGCTTTACACACTTGTATTTGGTCACCTACGTTATTCTTCATCAAGCACATATATTAAAAATGCATTTACCCTTTGCAAATAATTTAGAGTTTTCTCTGTGCTTTCGTGTTCAGACAGGATCGCAAAAACCTCATCTGCTCTGATTATATAGAAAAAGCAGTTCTACAACAATCAAACACGTTCTATAGAATGCAGCACTGTTCCTCTTCCATGGAAGGGAGGTGGCGCGGTTCCAACAGGTAGGCAAGCTGATTTTACTTGATAGCGTATATTTACAAATATTTACACGGTTCTTGTGACCAGAAGTAGCTGCGATGACTGCAAGGCCCTTGAGAATCTTACACCATTTCGGTGCTGTCGTCTTCGTTGAATCAGCAGAGTAGTTTACTCTGCTTCTTTGCAACACATCCGCCCAGGTTGAGTGCGTCACACGGTCGTCGTTAAGGCAGAACAGCAGTAAAAGGCAGAAACGGCTTCAGTCTCGTGATGTGCAGAATAACAAAAGATGCTCTGGAATGTTAAAGCGTCCCTATACAGCACAGGCGCCGGTGCCCTCCTCAGCAGAGATAACTGATATTTATTCTCCAACTGCAAATGAATGCCAAAAGATCAGTACACAGGGCAGTCGTGCACTAATTACAGGCTACCTGCGCTTCCAAAATAAAAAGACAGGACAAACATTTTAAAATATGGCCGTTGCGTCCATTAGAGATAGTCACGTTAGGTACATCGACAAATGCACGGCGAATAGAAAAACGTTTATGGAAGTAATGAACTGCTAACTTATGCATCATCCGAATATTAAAACATTGCATAAAGTATACCTGATGTCAAGAAACGGTGTTAAGAAGAAACCAAACACACATCAGTCCAAGTTAACCGACAACATACGCTGTCAATTAAAAAAAAAACGACTTTAAAACACTGCTTCCGTCGATAGTGGAGAAAACACAAGCGAATGCTTTCCTCAACCTGCGTTACAGTCTAATTTGAACGCTCTACCACATGCATAGCATACGTACTCCTTAACGCGACACTGTGATAACTATGAGTAGCAGCTGCTAGCAGTCCCTACCGCATTTGTAAAATAAACGAAGCGGAACCACTACCAGTGTCGCGTTAAATGTCTCAGGAAATGAAATGAGAAAATAACAATTGCACAGGCTCCTGTAATTATGAACTATGCTAGCACTCCGCATCGAGAGCAAATTTACCTACGATAAGTAATTCCTGCACACAGTGCGGTGGCGAATTCACCAAGCACATCAGTATAATGTGATCGTATGTAAAAATGACTCACCCGCATTATCCGTTCTGCAGCTGCATCAATGAACAGAAGGCTCTCAGCAGCAGGAAGCTAAACAAAACGACAGATCGTCCGTGCGATGGGCCCTGCTTTTCGCTATCACTCAAGTAGTTCGTCAGTCACCATGGCGAAAGCTGGGCCACGAACAATACACAAGTAGACACTGCCGTAATCATATACAGCGATTAACAGACGCATGCGGCATAAAAGAAGTTAAGCGCGTGGAAACGATCAGCAGCAGCCTGGTTCGCTCTCCTGCCTACTGCCTGGACTCGCTCTCCTGCCTGGACTGGGCCTCTACATCAGCGGTGTCTTGGTGCATCCTCCCGGGGGGTGTGGCCAGAACGGGCGGTGCTGAATTAGGCACAGCAGCCTAATGTCTGTCTCGTCTCCCGGCCAGGCACATGCTGCCTGGTCGGCCTCGCTTGCTCCTAATGACTTACCCATTGACGTCTTTTTGCGCAGCGGTCTGAGAACCGTTCCGGTGGCCTTGGTACCAACAAACGGGGATTCCATTCGTATGAAGAATCCAAAAAGCATCCAGGAAGAACTCCGGAAGGCGACTGAACACTTCCAACTGATCACCGAGGTGCGCCAGTTCGGTCGTGGAGGTATTTTGTGCAGTTCACCAGACCAGGCCTGTGTTTCAGATCTCCTCAAATGCACTGCATTTGCATCTCTCCCGGTGAGCTGTTTTATACCTCCTCATTTGGCCTGTGTGAAAGGCTTAGTTCGGGGGGTGGACTCGAGTCTTTCTCCGCCAGAAATTTTAGAGATGTTCTCTGTAGCAGGAGCGGTATCAGTTTTCCGTTGCTCGCGCACAGTTGACAACAGAAAGATCCCGTCTGAGTCGGTGATAGTCACGTTTGCGGGTACGACTAGACCAACAGAAATCAAGGCGTGGCCACTGATATATCGGGTAGAACCAATGTCTCCTCGTCCACTGCAGTGCACTAAATGCTGGCGTTACGGACATTCCATCAAGGGATGCAGGTCAGTTGTCCGGTGTCAAATGTGTGCAGGACAACATAGCGCTATTGACTGTGCAGCACTGGAAAGGTTTTGTTGTCTGTGCAGCGGCTCTCACGCAGCAGATGATAGTAGCTGTTCTGCGAGGGCCCAGGAAATTCAAATAATGGAGATCATTGAACAAAAGAGATGTTCTAGACGTGAGGCTAGAATTGCCATTGCGGAACGGTCTCGTGGGTACTCCAGTGCTACGACTCGTTTTACTCAGGGCATCGATTCTTCCCTCTCAGAAGTAATAGCCTCCACCATTGAAAAGACGATGACAAAAGTAATGGAAAACCTCTTTATAACACTGACAGAATCATTGGCACAAATAGTGAACGCGCAGATGTCTCAAATCCTTCTGAATGCTAACCATCCAGCTGCGACCCCTCCACTTTCTCTGTCAAGTAAGGAAATTAGTCCAGGGTCACGGGACTCAGCCTCCTTGGAAACCAGCCGCAAGATAATAGCTGCTGAAGAGGACTTACACTCTCCAAAAGCCGGTCCGTCGAACAGTAGCCGTAAGGTAATTATACCCGTTGAACAAGATCCAGATTGGAGCACCGATTCAGGTTCCCAGGACTCACAAATGGAACTTGACTCTCGAAACATGAAACGGCGTGCGTCGCCTGGAGCGCAAGGTTCTCCAATGAGCCCAAAAGTTAAGAGTAAAAAACACCAGAAGGAAACCGCATCAAAAAGAGATTTCTTGAAAGATAGTATACTGGAGAAGGCAGTGAATACTGCCGGAATTTTGACACAATAGGCGGCTTAAAATTTTTACAGTGGAATTGCCGTTCAATTTTTTCTGCAGCTACTGATTTATTTTACATGTGTAATCATCATTCCCCTGATGTTATTCTTTTGCAAGAAACTTGGCTTTCGAAAGAAAAAAGTTTTCATCTTAAAAATTACCGCACATTTCGTTTAGACCGGCCCTCTCGCGGCGGAGGACTAGCAGTATTTATTTCTTCACAAATTGCTCATCGAGTTAAAATTACATGTCGAATAATGAACTTAGAAAGTGAAATTTTAGCTTTAGATATTTCTCTTCCGGGATGTCTTCCGTTTTCGTTAGTCAATGCATATTTTCCTACAGGTGTTCAAAATTCTACTGTTATTGATTCGGTGATATCTTGTTGCAGGAAAGAAATTATATTGGCAGGAGGCTTTAATTCTCATCACATTTCATGGGGTTTCAAAACAGACATGAGTGGCAAGCGTTTATGGGATTTGGTTTCCAAGAATAATTTATTATGCATTAACAAAAGAACACCCACGTTAGTTTGTAATCAGTCCCGTTCTGTGTTAGACCTTACTTTCTGTAGTCCTAGCCTCTCTGTTTCTACATGGTCTACATTGAACTCAGGTACAAGTAGCGACCATTTTCCTATATTGTTTGAGCTTGTATGCCCATTGACTTCAGTAACCTGCCATTCGATTACTCATGTAAATTTTAATACATTTCAAAAACTGCTACGTGCGGCTTTGTCGAAACGGACAGACGAAAATGATGAGAAAAATCCCATGAACTTTAGTGATATTGTCAAAGCATCGTTAAATAAATCTAAGTTCACAGTAAAGGTCTCTAAACGAGATTCTTTAACTCCATGGTGGAACTCAAATTGTTCACGTGATTACAGGCTAAGAAAAACTGCGTGGCGAAAATTGCTTTACAACCAATGTCCTAGAAATTGGATGGATTACAAATATGCGGCTGCAGTTTTTAAGAGGACAGTCGCCACTGCGAAGGAGGGTTATGATAGCCAACGTTCAGAGTTCCTTTGGAAGCCTGGCAACAGGAAACCCCTTCTTAAATTTCTTAGATCCAAAAAGGTAATCCCTTCCCCCATAAACATCAAATCGGTAGTTTCAACGCCAAATGAATTGGCTAGTTTTCTTGAAAATATTGCTAAAGGACTTGAAAATCGCTTCACGACTGCTTGTTCATACCTCTCACGGTCCCCTGTCAAAAGTGATGACTTTGAAGAAGTCACTGCTTCAGAACTAGCACAAGTTGTGCAAATCTTACCTAATTCTCCGCCAGGGCCTGATGGCATTACTGCATCGGTAATAAAAATCATACATAAGGTTTCGCCCCAAGATTTACTTGAAATCGTTAATCACTCTGTTAGAAATGCTTGGATCCCACCTGATTGGAGAATTGCGAAAATAATTCCTTTATTAAAAAAGCAAGGCTCTGGATATACTTTAGATAACATCAGGCCTATTTCGCTCACTTCTAATCCGGTAAAATTAATCGAACGAATATTGCACATTCGGATATATAATTGGTTGAATGAACACATGATCTTGAGCCCATGCCAAATTGGATTCAGGCGGGGTTGTTCCATTTGGTGTGCCCATGTTGACTTAGAAAGCAGGATACAACTAGCCCGTGAGCAGAAATACTTTGCCGCTTTAGTTACTCTGGATATTGCAAAAGCTTATGACAGTGTAGAACATGTTAAATTAATAAATTCGCTTACAGACGTAGGTCTGCCACATTACTTCGTTGCATGGGTACACTCCTTTTTGAAAGACAGAAAGTTTTATTGCTCTCAATCTGGTATATCGTCTTTAAATTATAAACAAACTAGAGCTCTTCCCCAAGGATCGGTATTGTCTCCATTACTATTTAATATTTTATTAAGTACCATTCCTATTCAACAGGGCGTACAGGTATATGTATACGCCGACGATATTGCATTTTTTGCTACAGCTGCAGATATACATACATTGTATCAAAACTTACAGAGGTATATGAACACTCTTGAAACGTGGTTGGAAGGCATTAATTTGTCCTTGAACATTAGAAAAAGCGCAATTGTAATTTTCCCGCTCAGCGTTCCCGTTCAAATTTCGTTGCTTTATCGCCAAGACGTTATCCCGCAGGTGGAATCGATTAAGTATTTAGGGGTTATTTATACTGAAAAACTTAATTGGGGCCCGCATATCGAAACTATGGCAGCTAAAGGAGCTCGTGCGGTAGGGATGCTTCGTAGGCTCAGCAATAAGCGGACAGGATTACGACGTGATGTGCTTCTTATGATTTATTGCATGTATATTCGCCCGATATTGGAGTTCGGCTGCGTCTTGTTTTCTGGGGCACCTGCCTACAAACTTCGGTCATTAGTTCTTCTAGAACGCGAATCATTACGTATATGTCTTGGGCTTCCTAAATTTGTTGCGAATAATATTTTATACAAAGAAGCGCGCCTGCCTTCTCTTCTTACACGCTTTCACATCCTGACAGTACGTACCTTCCTAAAGATATATGCATCACCCCTGAGGAGGTCGCAGTATGTTTTTATTAATCAGCCGATGTCATTTTTTAGCCATGAGTGGTCTCGATTACGGTGTCCACAAGTAATTTTCGCACAAAAACTCTTGGCATCATTACAAGTAAACCTTCGTGAAGTACTTGTGTCGAACAGATCAGTGCACCCAATTAGAATACAATTCGACGACATATTTCCTAAGAAATGCAAAGACTTACCTAATAGATTCATAAAAGCCATTTTGGAAGACCATTTGTCAAACCTAGATACAAACATCGTAATAGCTACTGATGCTTCAGTTTGTGAAGAAAAGGCAGGAGTGGGAATTACATCATTATCTTTGGATTGGTCTTTCTCAATTCGTTTGCCTGATTTTACACCTATTTATCAAGCGGAATTACTTGCAATCATCCTAGCTTTACGTAAATTACCCTTATCTATAACAGAAGTAATCATTTTAACAGACTGTCTGTCTGTTTGTTCTTCATTGACGGCACCTAACATGTCATGTACCTTAGAAGTATTTTATTCTCTTGTCCCAAGACATTTACGTTTTATTCGCTTGGTGTGGGTACCAGGTCACAAAGGTTTAACCCTCAATGAATGTGCGGACGCGCTTGCAGTTGCATCACGCGATGGTCCCATAATTTCTATTTTACCGACGTTGGCCTTTGTCTCTTCGGCGCGATTTGAAAAGTTTGCCACGTCGGTTGACATTGGTAAATCTCCTTTGTCAACATCCGAATTCCTTCACCTTGACTTTTCGTGGAAAAATCGATGGTGCTCCAGCAGAAGGGCAGAAATATCTATCACCAGACTACGATGCCGAGTTCCCCCACTGAACTTTTACCTGCACAGGTCTGGTCTGTCTCAAACACATTTATGCCACCACTGCAACGAGAGTGAATCTCTGCACCACTTCTTTATAGCATGCAGATTGTACAAAAATCAAAGGAAAAGACTGCTAGAGGAACCCCTCCAAAGGATGGGATTAAATTTATCCCTTCCGATGGTACTTTCCTTTGGGGCAATTGAATTGGGCCACAGCCACAGGAACGTTTTCGAAGCCGTATGCGATTTTCTACGGGAGACAAAGCGAATTGCTTATTAGGTTATTTAATTTCATTTTATTTTTCATTAATGCATTATATATATATATATATATATATATATATATATATATATATATATATATATATATATATATATATATATATATATATATATATAAATTTTTTTATGTTTTTCTAGCCTTGAATATTAGTGTGAGTTTGTCCTTACATATCCTTATTATAAACATATTTGACATGTAAAACAATTTTATCTCAAAAATACGGTGCCGCCCGTTTCATGGCCGATCCCCCACAGTGGGTTGCGCCAGGTTGACAAGGTCCAACCAACCAACCAAGACACATCAGCTGTTCTTTCAGCAGCCGGGATGCGACTGTTGCCAGATTTCAAGCGGGGGTTTCGCTTACTCTATCGGCTCAAGCTTACGGAAGCTACACTACAGATTTAAAGGCGTGTATCTTGCCGTAACGTCGACTGATAAAGAAGATTAACTAAGAAAAGCACATAAATATTGAGTAGAAACAGCTATTTCCTAACCACATTAGAAATATTCTCGTTATCAGACGCCACTCGAGTCAAGGGAGCGTTGGCAAAGTGTCCCTTGGCGAAGGAAAGGCCGAGGAGCGTTCTTGAAACCCAGCGGCTCCTTGAGTGGAGGAGGGCGCTTCGCCTTGACTTGGTCAAGTCGAGGCGAAGGCTCGAGTGAAGGTGCGTTTAAGAATACGGGGGTTAGTGGCCTAAGCAAGGGTAAGGCTTAATGGTGTGAATAAATATTGAACTACACTTTTATAACCTGCCCGTCAAGCAGCCCTCGTCGCGCACAACAGAAAATGCATTCGGATGCGACTTAAGGAACACCATAGCATGGGCCTCATTTTTAAGACCGCGTATTGCGCAACGCGAGTTGAAACCGCAGTTGGTTAAAAACGGAGTTTAAGCCGTATTGTTATGTGCTTCCTTTAGTGACGTAACTAGATGTTACGTGATTTTTGCGCACGTGACTAGTTGTTAGGTGATTTTTAGTCACGTGACTAGTTGCTACGAGATCTTACGGTATTTCAGTCTCGTGACTAGTTGTTACGGGATGTTGCGCGACTTTTAGTCACGAAACATACTCGCCCATCATAGCCATTACATTCCGCGGCCGGTCAAATTGGCGCACGCGTTGTCGGAGCCAAGCAGAAGACGACAAAGAGGACGAATTGACTGTGTACCGGTTCATTTCGATTTGCACATCCCGGCGGAAGGGACAGGCAGCCGGGTTTTGCAGGGAAGGGACAGGCAGCCTTCACTAGTCGGTCAGTTCTGAGGACGTGATGCAACTCATCGTAGTCGGTCACGGAGATTCATCTGGTCAGGGAAGGCTACTAGGTGTTGCAGGGCAAGTTAGAGCTGATGCCTGGGACCGTGCAGATGAGGGATGCTCTCGGCAATGCCGCACAGACAGCCGCAAGAACGTTAACTTCTGCTCAGTTTGTCCCTATAGCAGAGGCCATAGCGGGACACTCGCGGAAGAGATGATCTAAGAAAAAGAAATTCACAACCACCTGTTTGTAGTACGAAGCCATGAGGAAATCCGTACGGATTTCCCAGAAAGAAAGCCCCTTAGGATGATGTAGCGTCTGTGCAGGGCAGCCCAGACAGAATGTAGAGAGAAAGGAGGAAAGATCGCGCCTCTCCCTCTCCAGGCCAGTCTGCTTCTCGTCGATTGGCGCAAAATACGAAAGGCGGGGGTGGTGGGAAGAAGAGGAGGGCTCAATTTGTTATTTAGAAAGGCCGTACTGAAAGCCGTGCCTCATGAATTTCTCTAGCACTCAATTTTCGCGAACTTTGCACATCGAATAAACGAAGCTTCGGTGGTCATTCCAAGTCCATAATGATATTGAGTTATAGAAGTATGCCGCTTCAAAGCCACACTTTTAGGAACTGGCTCGCCAAGTTCTTAAGCTGGGGCAAAGTTCCGCGCCGTAAGCGTAACCTTAGTTCCAGAGGCGACAGCTACAGGCGCAGCTCGCGCGAAAGAGAAGTCTTCCTCTTGTTCGTCGAGCGTCTTGATGATGGCATTAACGCAGGCAAAACCACATATACCATAGCCAACTGTAGCATGCGGCGCTCGCTCCACTCCGGCAGTGCGCTTCGATACTCATAACATGAACGAAGAACACAAGGCGGCGGAGCGGAGGGCTCGCGAGGCAGCGGCAGCGCGAGTCCCCGCCAGGACCCTGCGGTGAGAGCTCGTGAGGCCGCAGAGAGACGTCAGCGTCGTGTGGATCCCGAGATACAAGCCTGCGAAGCCGAAGCAGCGCGGAAACGGCGGCAAGAAAACCTCGAAGAGGTACGGGCGCGGGATGCAGCGGCCAAGCACCGAAAGTGGTCGCTGCCTGAAGTTGGTGGCGCCGACGCGCGCGACCACAGCTGCAAGGTCTGCGACCGCTTGTGGTTCGACAACGACCTGACCACAATCGCTACTATAGCAACGTGTCACGTCTTTATATGACAGTAGAGGTATTGTACGGAGCATTCACGATTTACCCCATTATCTCCGAGCCAGCTCCTCAATCATGATTTACTTCGTGGATATGGCGTGATTTGTTTAATCGAAAGCCTTAGATGGCTCATGAAACGCAAAAAGTTACTTTCGTCGGCGCCGTCAGCACGAACAATGCAAGAAGTAACATGATCAGAGATAACGACTTGATGACGACAAAGTGTCATGTAATCATGACTTCACAGATGTACAAATTAGTGAAGTTATAATGCGACATCACATGACATGACGTTGCATGATAACGTATCACACAGTAGCTTCACATGGTGAAAGGTGGGCCGGTACAAGTGCAAAACCAGGTGAGTTGCGGAAAGCTGTTGATTGGGAAGAATCAATAAATCTACCGAGAAGAAAACGAAGGCGGCTTTCGCCTTCGAGTCGTCTTCAGTAAATATCAGAAAAGGCACCGTGAAATTTTTGTCGCTGCTTTAATCATAAAGAAATATAGTGAGTAGGCATCACTAGCTCGAAATTTAATTTCCTAAAAAGGAATCTTGCGTAACGTCGTTGCAGTGTTTGCACAGCCAACTGAATTGTGAGAATGACTCGATGCGAAATAATCCTAAACCTTAGAAGCTTATTTCTATTTTTGCGAGGCGCGAGCGTGCTATTTCTGTTCCTTCAGTGAGGACGTCCCTGCTCTCTGTATGGAGAACTAATTTGGCGCTTAATAATTAACTGTGCAGCGCTTAAGCTTGGAGCTAATTTGATAGCGTGAAAGCTGGCTGTAAGTGTTCTATTGTAGATACTTTAAAGGCGTGGCGCAAGGCTACGAGAAGAACAAAATATCACACCATCTCCCGCTAAAGGGGACCATGAGGCGATGCGAAGCAGTGTTTCGGCATGTAGAGCCCGCGTTCTAGAGGTGGAGTGGTGAGGGGGAAAGGGGAGAGGGGAAGTGAAGAGGGGGAAAGGAGAGGGGGATGGGAAAGGGAAAGGGAAGGGGGAAAGGGAAGGGGAGATGTGATGTCGAGAGTGGGAGGGGAGGGGAGGAAGGGGGAGGGATGGGGAGGGGGGAGGGAAAGTAGAGATGGGGAGGGGAGAGAGGAATGGGAGATGGGGAAAGAGAGAGGGGAAGTGGAGAGGGCTTGCGCATGCGCAGTAAGGGTGGTCACGCCGCACACCACCACCACCACCGGATTGAACTCCGCCATAAGATGCTTCACATCTAAAAAATGCGGAAGCTTGCAGACGGCCAAGCAAGCCTTCAAGAGCAAAGCTGGTCGATTATGAGGCTGGATCCTCGCGTCGCATCCGCATACGTGGGGCAGTCTTCTCTCGTTCACAGCTTGCGTACTCGGACACTTAGCGTCGTCGCTGCCCCTTGTTATCGGCGGCCCTGGCTGCGAATTCGGGATCGGCTTCCCGTTGCCGCTGCCTCTCCCGCGTAGCAGCGAGCCTTGCTTCGTGAAGCGCGGCGTCTTCTTCAGGAGTACGAACTACCCTGGGGCGCCCCAGTTTCCTACTGATCAAGCGCCGCCGCGCACACGCTTGCATAGCTATTGCCTCAAGGTCAACGCATGCGCAGATGCTATCGTTACCATGGCGCATGCGCAGACGTCGGTGCGGCAGTGGTAACCCCAGCTGCGCGCAGCGTCTCTATCGGTGGGCGTGGCTTAGCGCCAGTTGCGGCGCCACGGCTTTGCGCCGGTACAGCAAGAAGGAAGCGCGGTTGCTGTGAGGAGGAAAGCTGGTTGCAAAGGCGCGGCTCGTTTATTGACAAGCCGCACTTTCTACGGCTGGCTTAAGTGTTTAAGGGGTCATAAAAAAAAATTCTGCAGATCCCACGCACTGTGGGAAACGATGTAATGCGAAGCAGCCAGCAAAGAGCTGCATACATCGCCTTGTTTGTCTTTGAGCCAAATGAAATCATTCATGTCATGGCATCTAGTTCACCATATATCGCATGTTTGCCATGCACGCATGCATGCACAATCTGGTATATACCACGCCAATGAAACGTATATTCTGGTATATACAATGCATGACCTGTCATTTATGTTCATCACGCACTCGTGTCATGCCATACCAATTTTGGTATACATATCCAGTTAACAAAACGGCCGGAAGCGCATCATGACAGTGTCATGTAAATCATACCGTACATGACATGCATAACATTATTCGCATGTTAAGACCTGTGATTTATGTTCGTCCTACAGTCACATCGCGCAATACCAATTTTGGTGTATATCAAACGAGCGAAATGGCCGCCAGTGCACCATGTGTACTCCATGTAAATCATGCCATACATGACATGCATAACATGGTTTTCATGCTACCACCTGTGTCTTATGCTAGTCATACAGTCACATCGCGCAATACCAATTTTGGTGTATGTCAAGCTAGCGAAACGGCCGCGAATGCATCATGAGCATGGCAAGTAAATCATGACATGCATGACATGCATGTCATGGTTTTCGTGTTATGACCTGTCATTTATGTTCATAATAAGGTCATGTGATGCCACACCAACGTTGGCATACATCCGATAAACGAAACGGCCAGGAGAGCACAAAGTCGTAGGCGGCTAGATAGATAGATAGATAGATAGATAGATAGATAGATAGATAGATAGATAGATAGATAGATAGATAGATAGATAGATAGATAGATAGATAGATAGATAGATAGATAGATAGATAGATAGATAGATACGCTCAAAGTCGCAGAAGTTCGCTAAGAAATGCTTCCCATTTAAAAATCGAGCTGCCTGGTTCTAGTTTTCCCTGCTTCAACGGGGATTATACATGCCGATTCCAAAATATTTCGGCGCTATATTCAGTCTATAAATAATGACGCCCGTTTGAAATAGCAGTTTTCTTGGGCTTAAATGACTATGCAGCCCTACCGGCCGCCATAGGCACTAACGTGTGACGTCATGCTAAGGGAAGATATAAACAAAACGTTAGCCTTCTTTTGCTCTGAAATAATAGATTTATAGGAACCTAAAAAAGAAACAAATAGCACAGCAACTTTTGCGCTGAGAGTTGTATACTGTGCAAGTACAGCACTTGATCTGCTTGCTTCCGCTTTCAAGTGCATCCGGGTTCCGTCATGTGTGTATTCTTGCCTTCGCTCGCACTGTGCAGCGTCCCAGCTTTTATTGCGATAGCAAATTATATGGACGTTCTCGACGGGTTTTTGTCGTCGCCGTTGTCGTCGCCGTCATGTCCTTCCGGTATGAAGTCCGAGTTGATAAGATCCCCCCGCGCATTGCATGTTCTACCGCGACTAAAAGCGCGGGAGAGGCGCTGAACGCGGCCGAAGCAGATATCAAACAAGCCGGCCCATTTCCGTCGCTCGGAGGGTGCATGCGATAACATCACCCCACTCGGGAGGCCTGCCGTCGAAGCAGACAGGTAACGCCCCACGTGTCTTTCGCGACCATGAAAAGACACGAGGTGGGGGGGGGGGGGGGGATTGTCGCGCGAGCAGCCACTTTGAACATTGAATCTAAGGGTGCGGTCGCGATCGCTGGCACGTGCGCTATCTTGAAAGCCATCACAGCGGTCAGCTCGTATACCCTTCTACGTGCTGGGCTCTCTACGTGAAGTGATAATGCGGAGAGCATCTCCGCATAGTCACTTCACCTAATACTTGTTCTGCTACGTGCCTAGGTAGCCTAGTGGTTACAACGCTTGCCTTCCGACCGTGGGCACTTGGGTTCGAATTCCGCCTCGGCCAGAAATTTTATTGCGTTTTATTTATTTCTTCTCCTGCATTATTTTCTTGAAGTAAAATGTAAATGAAGGAGTTGTTGTCCCCATTGCTAGGCGACGGCTACCGCTTTTCACGTGGTTGTTAGGATATCAAAAAGATTAAGAATTAAGAAACAAACACAATACTGTCACGGTGTCGTTACGTCGACGAAGGCAGCAGTCGGCCTGTTCAACATGAAACTCTTCATTTGGCCGTATTTGTGGCTGGGAAAGGCAAAGCCAACTACAGCAATACACACTGTACACTGATAGCGGCCAACAGAGCGTCGGCCGTCGATAAACTGAACGGCGGCAAGGCGTGTAGGCATTTAAACGTGCGGCATCGAACATTCGAGCCTTATTGTCGATCGCTGGTGCCATGTTAGTGAGAGGGTGATCTCATATGTTCGCGTTTGCGCGCTCAAGCATAACAGACGATCTTAAAATAATCTCGAATGTTCTCAGACATTTTGGCAAGGTTTGCGCAAGGCAGCAGCTACACGTGCAATGGGCCGGTAACAGTGACCGGTAACGGTAATGTGCAATGGGCCGGTAGCACACACACTTATAAATGCAGTCCCACATCTGGTGTTGGAGTTTTTGCCAACACCAACAGACCTATCTTCGGCTTAAACTTCGCCACTGTTAAAAAGGTTTACCTTGTCAAGTATGTGATACCAGCCAGCTCAAGCAGCCACCTTGTCCCATATCAGAGAAATTTTTCATCAAGCATCTAATGAAGGACATGGAATAATTTCACGATGGCTGGTGGAGCATTCTATCATCAGACCAGTTCTCCGATGACGCTTCTCGTTCTGTGCACAGTGGAACGCCGACACTGCATGCTTACACCCTCACCAAGTGTAGACGCTGCAAGAGAACTTTGCCCCGCCACGTATAATGCCACATTAAACGCATCCAGAACCATATTGAATGATCTCCCTATCGGATTTTGTCGCCTCCCGAATCGATCACCGCAATAATTTCCCGAATCCATCAAGAAAGAGCGGAGTTAGAGGGATTTTCGGCAAGCTTTAAGCGGTTTCTCTCTTCTTCCTTTCCTTCGAGAACGCTGGAAGCTATACAGGGAAGGATGACACAGGGGAAACAAGTTACGTCAGCGCGCATTATGAAACGCGATCGCTTTCTGCCGTTGTGATTCCGGTGCGCGAGTGTGGCTACTGTGTAACGTTAGCGGACTATGGAGCTCGGCGCCGGCAAGTGGCGGCTCCCCGTGGCAAGAAGCGCACCTGATCCAAACGCCGTTCTTGATTTATGACATATACTGGCCAATAGCATGCTTTCTGCTGTTCGACATCAAAATAGCCTTCGCCGGAAGCTCCGAAGAGAATGCGAACAGAACTCTGTATGAAGAGAACGGGATTGAGAAAGTGTTAACTTCACGTTCCGCTTCTAAACTCACGGCTGTATGATGGCTGAGCTGTTGATAGCAGTGCCTGATTTCAGCACAATGCGATTTCGCACCAAGCACGAGGGGTGGTTCATGACGCCTTTAGAGTAGTGGAATAGCAGACTAGTATACAACTGTCGTTTGAAAGGTCTCGACGGGTCATTAACAGTTGCGACTGTAAACTTGTTGGTGTGTTTTACGAAACAAATAAGTTGTCATCGCCGTCATCGTGATGAGAAATAAGGACGCTGCCGTTCCTGAAACTTCCCGCACTTCGCTGTGTTGCAGAGTCCATTTTCTCAAAAAGTAAACCGTTCGTGGGCACCTTACTAAGCAAAAAAAAAAAAAACACTAATACTTAGTAGATAGAAAATTGGAAATTGTGTAATCGGATAAGAATTTTACACGTTACAGAAAATAAGTAACCGATTACAATTGCTGTCGTATGCTGTCATCGTATGTTGTCGTATGCTGTCGTCGTCGTCTCATGTCACTTGGCGTTACGCAGGCCATGTGACATAGCATAGCATGTTCAGCAAGGGGGTGGGAAAGGAAAGTGAGGCTGAGGAGCAGCGACATGAGAGTGAGAAGGAGAGAAAGAAGAAAGGGAGGAGGAGGAGGAAAGGAGTACGCTGTGATCGTATGCTACCATCCTACAGCACCGCTTGGCGTCACGCAGGGAAAACCATGTTTATCATAGCCATGTATAGCAAGCGGGTGTAAAAGGGGAGTAAGGGTTAGGAGTGATGTAAGGGTGAGTAGGGAGAGGAGGAAGGGAGAGATGAAGGGAGAGGGTAAAACATAGCATAGCCATGTATGGCGTCAGGCGGGCAAAACTGCATAACATAGTACGGTATAGTAAGAGTGCGGGAAAGCAAAGTGAGGGCGAAGTATAGCAAAACCATGTATAGCACTGTTATCTACAGAATAGCCATGTATAGAATAACCATCTGTAGATTAGCCATTTATAGAATAACCAGCAAGGGGGGGGAGGGGAGGTGAAGGTTAGGAGAATGGAAAGAAAGAAGGGAGTATGCTGTCATCGTATGCTGTCGTCTCATGTCATCGCTTGATGTAGTGCTGGCAAACCCATGTATAGCATAGCCATTATTATTATTATTATTTGGTTTGAATACATAGAAAACACGAAGACACAGAGGAAATAGGGAGGGAACAGGCTGACAACTGCCACTTAAAGGGGCACAACGCCTGCCTGCTCATTTGGGAAAGGGGAAACATTGGGGAAAGGAAGATAGGGGGGAAAGGAAAAGGAAAGAAAATAGGTAAGAAAAAAAAACAAATAACACAGACGTAAATACGAATAAGTGGTCACAAGGAAAATTGTCTATACGCGCGAGGCCAAATCGGTGTTTTTTAAAAAAGTAAGTAGTGCTCGATGGGCCTGGTCACGCCGAGCAGCACAACCCCTCGGGAACAGGCAATCATCAAGGTTCGTACACTTGAGACCAATAAGTCCATATTCCTTGATGAGCAGTGCTCGCTGCATAACAAATGCGGGACACTCAAAAATTATGTGTTCTAGTGTCTCACAGGAGTCACACGACGTACATGATGGACTGTCTACACGACCTTGTCGGTATAAGCGCTCACGCACTAATACAGAGCCAACTCTTAGCTTATATAAGAGGGCTCTGTCACAACGAGGCAATCCACGACCACGAATACGGGGAGGGAACAACCCGCGGCTTGCGACACGTTGGTCAGGGTGCTGCTTTAAAAGATGTCGGCGGATCAACAGACGAGCGTTGTCTATCAGGCATGAATTTTCGGCACTATTTCAGTTGGCCCAGTCGCACCTATTTGAAAAGTTTGATGACTATCTCCATGTATTTACAGACGCATCTGTACGCAGCGACGGCCAAGGTGGCTCTGCAGCTTTCTATTGCCCTTCGACTAACATCAGACGGGTGTTTCGCATACCGCATCCATCTTCATCAACAACTGCGGAACTATCAGCGATTGATGTTGCTCTGAAATACGTTCAAGAAGAATTAGGATCACCAAAGGTTGTCATACTCACAGACTCTCGTGCTGCCCTTAGCAGACTGTTGAGAAAAGACTGCGACGGTCCAATTACATGCAGCATTGTAAAATCTGCCACAAACATTATTTCTAGTGGGGTGTCCCTCATTTGCCAGTGGATACCTTCGCATGTGGGTATTGCTGGGAATGAAGAGGCCGATCACGTTGCTTCAAGTTGTGCCCACAACGAGTGCGACTGCCATGTATAGCAAGGCAGTAGGAAATAAATCAGGGTGAGGAGGAGGGGAAGGAGGAAGGGAGAGGGTAAAGCATACCATAGCCATTTACAGTATAGTATATAAAGGTGCAGGAAAGGGAAGTGAGGATGTCAGGGGGAGGAGGAGGACAGGTGGCGCTACTGTATCACAAGTAATGTTTTCCGTTTCCGCCGTGGACGCTGTGTACGTTTGGAACGCCAGCGCTTGCTTGCTTGTTAACGCAAGCGTCGCTGAAGGACAGGCGAATCACTGCTATCGCACAATTCCTACAGCCTTCACTTTGAGCGCAACTGCATACATTTTTCAAAGTTGTCATCGCTGATTCTTCCACGTTCCCTCGTTAAGAGGACAGCTGCTTTACTCAACACTGTCTCGATGCATGCGCTGGGGGGAAGGACGGTATTATAACGTAGGAACACCTTGCGCAGCAGCTCGTAGTTGCGCAGTGCTTCGATGTTAGTGTTCATGTCCTTTATGAAGCTTCGTTGATGCTCGGGTAAGGCGTTGGAGCTAGGCCAAGAAAAAGGGGGAAAAATAGGCTCTGTACGGACCCCCGTCTGACAGGACGGAGGGTTCCTACAAAGCAGTCGCATATATTTTGGGACAAGAACTGCCATATAAAACAGGTTACAGCTTCATTTTTGAAAAAAATGCACTTTATTACCGGTAATGAATTACAAGAAAAGGTAATTGAATTACCGAGAACGTTACAGTTTCGAAAAAGTAATCGATTATATTACAAGGTTACGAGAAAATGTAATTGATTGCAAGTAATAATAATAATATTATCTGGGGTTTAACGTCCCAAAACCAAGATATGATTATGAGAGACGCCGTAGTGGAGGGCTCCGGAAATTTCGACCACCTGGGGTTCTTTAACGTGCACCTAAATCTAAGTACACGGGCCTCAAACATTTTCGCCTCCATCGAAAATGCAGCCGCCGCGGCCGGGATTCGATCCCGCGACCTTCGGGTCAGCAGTCGAGAATTGGTTGCAAGTAGTCGATTAGTTGTAACGCGTTACGTACAAACTGGTCCACTTTTAAGGGGACACTTGCGTGCAGAGCATGTTTGAATTTCGCTCTCTTGCAAAAAGACAGTGGCTTAGATTTGCTCAAACTCTAGCTCAAACTACTGGTGGTTGATAGTTCTGCCTCTTTTTGACAGACTGGTGCAGTGCATGATGAATGCTTCCCTGTCCACTTGCTGTTACAAGGCCAGCAAAATGAAAGTTGCTCATTGGAGTGTTCCCTTTAACAGTGGACCGTACTGTAAAACTCTGAATCGAGCGTTTTGCAAGGCGCTCTACATCTTTCTCATTGGAGCTTTTATCCAGCTCTACCGCTCCAAAGGATGGTTAATTATCTTGCCCAATTAAGTAATTACGCGGAACACAACAATAACGTAGCTTACTCCATGGAATAGCAAGCAACACGCATTTGTTGTTCGCGTCGTCAGGTCGGCATATTTTTGAAATCTCGCCAGAATTAATTGGGGCACCCCGTACGCACGTCTTGCGGGTCTTCCGAGGCCACGAACACCACTGCGTATCAGAAGCCCAGTGCTTCGCTCGTTCTTGCCTATCACGAGCAATGGGGTCCCGGATAAAGCGCCAGGAAACTAGACGTGAAAGGGTTTAGTTTGCTGGCTGTAACTAGCATTTTACGCAGGACATCATTAGGAGCGAGGGGCGACCAGCACTGCGCTTCCTCTATCCGTTGAGAATCAACACGGCGCTTGGGCGAAGATCACACTCGCCGACACGATTTAACATTGCCAGTAAGCCTAATGAGGTGTTTCAGTACACCGTTGACGCGGGGAGGGGGTAGGGTGGGGGGAGATCAAAATTGATGAACTCTGTCCACTTTTGCAGGAAAGTAAGTTTCTATGTATTTTTTTTTCTTCTTCCACACTTTGATTAGGAAACTATCTGGCTGACCTGCGCGGTACGGCGCAATCTCCCCATAATTTTGTTCCTCATTCGTAATTTTGTTCCTCATTGCACACGCTTCGCATCCCATTGCTTGTAGTAGTCTCGACGCCTTTGATACTGTATGCTATTTATAATAATAGGTCCTTTATTTTTCATCAAGCATAAGATAAAGGACCTGTTATTATAAATATATCGTACAATATCAAAGGCGTCGAGACTACTATTTCTTCAAGCGAACCTTGTTATGGGTTTCAGATTTCGGTGACGGTGGCGGCTATAGTACGCGAAAAACCCGGCAGTGTACAGAAATGCCGCCCTCGTGGGTACGCCGGTCATATGCGTATTTGTACGCTCCGTTTTCCAATAGCTGATGCTCTCTCGAGCGTGGCCTTGTCGGCGATCAACTGTTTAGATATTATGGCAGTATGACCTTTTATTGGGGTGACTCGTCGCTTGACGTTGTCACATTTGATTATTGCCTGGATATGAACGCATGACCGTTGCTGTTGCCTGTAGCAATTGAAGTGTTGTGCTGCTAAGAATGTGGATAAAGGTTCAGTTCCCGGCATGGAGGAAGGAAACAGAAGGGAGCACTGTGCAATGCGAAAGAACAAGAGAAAGAAAGAAAGTGAGAAAGAAAGAGAGAATGAAAGAAAGAGAGAAACAAAGACAGAGAGAAAGAAAGACAGAGAGAGAAATAAAGAGAAAGAAAGAAAAAAAAGCAAGGAAGAAAGAAAGAGAAAGAAAGAAAGAAAGAAAGAAAGAAAGAAAGAAAGAAAGAAAGAAAGAAAGAAAGAAAGAAAGAAAGAAAGAAAGAAAGAAAGAAAGAAAGAAAGAAAGAAAGAAAGAAAGAAAGAAAGAAATATGCAGAGGCAAAGCTTTGCTTGCCCCCCTTGTCCCGATCGGGTAGAGGCTCTTGAATTACTTTTCGTTTTTTTTTTCACTAATCTCTCCCATCCATCTTACAACGTTCCCCTTGCGCGCATACCCCGTCGCGGCGCCCACGCACTTCAGGCGTCACGCCCACGTGCCCTCTCCGTTATGTATTCCTCTTGGAATAGCCTTTCCCAGAAAATTGCAGCAATCACTACTTCATAAATCTTCTTGAGTGATGAAACTGATTTTCTTTCTCAGTGATGCCACGTGGCTGTACTGTAAACCCACCCCGTATGTGATACCCCCTTGCGGTGTATATAAGGAAATGAAGCAATGTAATGATGTTTTAATGAAGTTTGTCGGCGCACTTAACTGGGCTAGTTGGTTCTGCATGTCGACGATGTGGGTGCGCTTTGAAGACGCAGACAGGGAAGAGAGAGGACACACACTGCGCAGTGTGTGTCCTGTCTCTTCCCTGTCCGCGTCTTCAAAGCGCACCCACATCGTCGACGTGATAATGTAGTATGAGGCCCCAACCGCTACGCAGAAGTGCGCTGTTTCCATCGCCGTTCTCCACCATACGAATAACTCATTATGCTGGCCTATAGGGCCGCGATGTTTTAACAGCGAGGTTCTTCTTGGTCGAGTCTTTCATGTCCGGGATCCGTGATAACGCTCGTGGGCATCAAAAAACGGGTGTGCGCCACACACATTGCGTAAGTCCCACTACTGACCACTGGTCCACTAAAAATGAAGGCAACAGCTAGCCCAACAAACGGGTATGTGCCACAGAAATCTGCGCGGCCTATCAGGAAACTATCATCATCATAAATGCGCATGTTCTACAGAAATTGGGTAAGTCCCACTACGCACAACTTGCACTAAAAAGGAAGAAGGCAGGATATCATGAGTGGCGTCTGGGCTGCACAGTGAGCGCGGATGTTACGTCGGACCCTTAAATACCGTTAACACGCCAATGTAGTCGACGTGCCTGGTAAGCCCACGATATACCGTGAACTCTCGCTTGTGCGAACGTCGGTTGAAAGAATATTTCAGAATAAAGAACTTTTAAAAAATCCCTAGTGGTTTTCCTATCAATTCTATGCAAAAATATGTCAGCTAGACGGACTTCCGAATAACGAGTGTTTCAGTTGAAAGAACTTAATCTGCGGACCCGGGCTCATTTTTGTGATCAATTCAATGAAGTTTTGCGCTCTGCACTGCACTGGCTTCCAAATCACTCATACATTGGCGGCAGTGCAGCACCGCTTGTCCGTGCAGCGCCGCCGAGGCAAAGCGGCCGTGCAGGAGACGAAAGCGAACCGCGTGCGCTTCAGTACCTGCGCACAGCTATGAAATTTGGAAATTGCTTCCAGTGTTCATTCTAAACCGAAAGAAAAAGAGTTTGAAGAAGAAGTCATAATGGATGAGGCCAAGGTTCAAATTCTGTATCTCTAGCCAAGGCTGTAGGTTATATATATTAGAAAGTTGCGAGAATTCGTCACAGCAACAAGCTGTGCCGGAGGCAGTGCACTGAAACATAGACTCTCTGGACAGCTTTGTCTCTTCTTGCGCTTCAAGGGCGCCAGTCCAAATGCAAATTACAGATTTTTTTTTCAAAATAAATTGCATTTCACACGTTTTACTTGATTTCTGCTGTGCCCGAAGCTGTTACACAGTCTATTGAATATTCAGTTAAGTGTACTTTCAGTTAAGTGAACTGTTACATTGGGTTCCTTGAAGTTCACTCAAGCGACAGTTCACTGTATACATACAAATACTCACTTTAACGAACACTACAAACATTGCCATTATGACTGGTAAAGGAATCCAGACCTCTTGCAGAGTTGTGCAACGCAGTAGACTCTAAACCGTAACGACATTCCTGACTACTCTTAGCTGACCGGTGAGATCTGTTGGCTATATTATTTTAGGGGACTATAAGAGAGCACTCGAATACCTTTTAACTTAATGGGGTTCCGTGAACCAAGGTATCTTCTTCCGTGTGTCGTAAGCATCAAACTTACTTCGTCGCTAATGCTGTCTGAGTATTTCTCTTCGAACATCTCCCCGTGATACGGGAAGCTGACGTCATGCGCGTCCCCGAAAGTGTATTAACAGCAACTGGAAGCACAGGCGGCGCTGTCAGGATTGTCGCTCAGAGTAAATTAATAATTGCTTGGCAATAGCGACTCACCTAGTTGTACGTCAACAAGCGTGACTGATTCATTCATGTGAAATGCCGAAGGAAACGCAAGGATCCACGTATAAGTTCTCAGCACCGATGGTAGGAAGCTCCAGATAGCTTATCTCTGGTGAGAAGTCTCAAGTGCTCATATGCTTATCTGAATGCTTTGTACCTAGGAGTGGCTTTGCCTTATAAACAAAATATTGACGTTTACAATTACGAATGGTATGATGTGTTTGCGCAACCACGTAGTTGTGTGTGATGTTCGGTGTGAAAGGCGCAAAAGTGCGCATCACTCAAGATCCATATTATCTGAATAATATGTATGTATGTATGTATGTATGTATGCAGACAGACAGACAGACGGGCAGACAGACGGATAGATAGATAGATAGATAGATAGATAGATAGATAGATAGATAGATAGATAGATAGATAGATAGATAGATAGATAGATAGATAGATAGATAGATAGATAGATAGATAGATAGATAGATAGATAGATAGATAGATAGATAGATAGATAGATAGATAGATAGATAGATAGATAGATAGATAGATAGATAGATAGATAGATACTGCCATTTCATAGATGGGTGAGAGTTAACATTGATAAGAGTAATATGTCTGCACGGTGTCGTTACGGTGAAGAACTCAGCCGTCAGTCTGGTAAAGATCGAACACTATTGGCCGGGCCTGTCCCCATCGAAACTAAACGTTCACAGCGCAATCATAAAGTCTAGGCTTTGCCCAAAACTTGTTTGGCGTGGAAAAAATAAAATGTTGTGGTTTTACGTTCCAAAACCACGGTATGATTATGAGGGACGCCGTAGTGGACGGATCCGGAAATTTTGACCATATGTTCTCCTTTAACGTGCGCCTAAATATCAGTACACGGGGCTCAGGCATTTCGCCTGCATCGTAATTCGGCCGCCACTGCCGCGGCGACGAAAAACACGGCTGAAGGGAACGCACACAGGGTCGATCCAAACAGGTTATCGAAGCTTCTGGCGAAAAGCGGTTGAGAACCCATAGCCATCGTCATCAGCAAGGGCAGTTATGGTTGCTGCGATTAAAGCGCGACTAGATGCGGAGGGAACAAGCACTAATGGCGAAAAACCAAGTTTTATTCAAGGGCGACGGAATTGTTATGCTTTACAAATGACCTTTATTAACCGAACACTAATGTGTAAGTGTAATGTGCAAAAATTTATGACAGTGTTGAATTATGTTGAGAAACCTTTTTTCTTGGCCTGTTTTGTCAGAGGCGCATGCCGTTACTATTCAGTACAGCTGGAGCCCTTGCGTTCGGCCCTTGGCCTGACGCCAACAGTCCAACTGTGGTCATAAGAGCGGTCGAAGCTTTCCTACAAGCCACTGGTCTGGATGCGCGGCTATAGCACTGCACCACCTAGACGGGAATGTACATACACACCTCCCTAACTTACCATCGTAATCCATCACTATTTGTTCTCCCCTTTCCCTTCCTCCGGTGTAGAGTAGCCGGCTAGAGCATGCTATCGCTCAGGCTGACCCAATGGGCTGACCTCTCTGCCTTTCTGTAAATAAACCTCTCTCTCTCTCTCTTTTGCGGTGCACGGAAAGGCGCGCTCGTAAAATTTGCGTGCGACCACACGCCCCCTCACTTGTTTTGGTGTTCCGCACTGGCACGCGTTCTCTGAATTATTGTGGTGAGAATTTAATTATTGCTGTGCGCCGATTTGTGAGATGCGTATCATCATTGGTGAACGTGTTGTGTACAGTGTCCAACGGGCAACGGGACGATGCTGAGAACATTTGACGCCGACGGTACCCACTGAAACGATGTGGTGTGCAAGGATGCAATTGCAACACACGAACAGCCGCCCATTTTTTTTTTTTTTAACCTGAACGCGCGAACGTCAACCGCCTAGTCGATAAGCGCCGTATAACGGAGCGCAGCGGCGAAATGAACGAGAATACGCGCATGCGCCCACTGAACAGACCCGTGCAGCTTTCGTCTGCCAGGCTGTTATGCGAAACGGAACCAACCGGAACTTGGCTTTCTGTCCTGTTTTTGGCTTGCAATGGCAGATATCATTTTTGCCTCAGGAAATTGTGCTGCGCGTGAAGCACAGGTAGAATGTACTAGAATATTTTGAGTGGCGCAACGAAAGCCGGCGCACCATGCAAACCGGTGTCCCCTCTTTTGAAGAAAGTAGCGGCGGCGCTGGCGTCGCATAATCTTGAAGACGGCCGGGGACGCGACACGCGTAAATGAAGGAACGCGCGCGTCTATGCCCTCTTGCCCGGCCGCGCCGAGGAAAGTTGGCATGTGCCGACTCACTTGCGTTCGCGTCTGCGAGTTGCGCCGCGCATCAGTGACCAAAATAAAAAAAAAAAGCAACAGCGTTTAAATCACTGCTACGCGCTCGGGAGCAAGACTGTGTACGCCCGCATGAACCAAGGCCGCAAGATATCGCTTTTTAAAGCTCCAAATTAGTATGTCTCGATGCGCGGAGAAAGCGTCCGTCAAGGCACCATACTCCCGATGATAAAGAGCGACAAATTGTGTGTGGGAAAGAAATTTCTGCCGACTTGACAAGCCCCACGGTGCCGATGTGTGTGAATTTGAGCCTCACTTCATCAAGAGAGGTTATACGTGCACGTAACTAACGGAGCGGAAGTTCGAGTGCCGAAAGGAAAGCCGCCTATTCGACCTGACGCGGTGCCGACAATTTTACCGAATGCACAGTCATATCTCTCCAAGACAACACCGGCACCGCGGCCTCCGACAAAACGGCGGCAGCTTGCGTCTGACGATCACAGTGAAAGGAAACGACGTCACCCGACGAATGTTCAACAATCGCTACTGCGAACGAAGGCGGTGAAAGGGGGGTGTGGTCGTGAGCTTTGCTTCTGAGCAAGCCGCCTCCTAGTTATTTTAAAACAGCGCACAAACGGGACATGAAAGGTACCACACTACCGCACAAACGGGACACACATGTCCCGTTTGTGCGCTGTTTTAGAATAAATGTGTGTACGTACCAACAAGCCCGCCTAGCCACTGTATTGAAGTTCAAGCCGCCTGCGTTGACGACCTGCACACATTCGCCGTTCCATTGACGTCGTGGGCAGTGCGCGAATTCCCTGAGCTTAACGGTGTATACGTTGGGTGCAAGTTCAAGCTATGCTTAGAGCAAATTTCAAGAAACGGCAGGCTAACAACAGCGTTTTCTAGAACTGCGTTATTGTCGCGCTTCACCACAGCACGACAATGTACAATCATCTTGCGCGCCGTAAAAAAAAATAAAAATGAAAAAAGAAATCAACAGTTCTGTGTACGAATACAACCGATGAGCGAAGCTCCGTAGACATGGAACGCGACCGACCATGTACGTTTTGAAACTGCTTATTTGCGCCGCGCGCGTTGTTTGTTGCGCGACGCGCGCCGTGTTTTTCTTTTAGGGGCGAAGCTCCTTAAGGCGTCACCCGTCCGTCCCTTGTAGTTGTCGTAGTCGTAGTGCGTAACCAGTCGTAACGCTAGTACCAGATCTTGACCTCCAAGGTGGTGCCGGTGGGAGATTTTTCCTGTGCGTTGTTGAACAATAAAAACTTCGCAGCTTGCGCCTTAACTAAAAGCCGAATTCTTCTGTCTCTCATTCCCCATTAGCAGCCATTGGCATGTTCCAGTAGGAAACGTTAGTAGAAGTAGAAGTGTAAGTGTTAGCTAAAAGCCGACTTCTTCTGTCTCTCATTCCCATTAGCAGCCACTGTTTACCTCCAAGGTAGTGCCTGGTGAGATTTCTCCTGTGCGTGATTAAACAATAAAAATTTTGTTCAAAACGCCGTTGATTGATGAAATAAACCAACGAAAGACGCCAGATGTTTTCTAAAAGCAAAACGAAAGAACGCCAGATGTTTCTAAAGCAAAACGATAAGACGCCAGCTGCTTAACGAAAGAGGCCAGATGTTTTCTAAAGCAGTGGTTTTCTAAACAATGAAAATTCACAGCGTACATGTAAAATTAAAGTGAGCTGCAAGTCGTCATAACTCATCGAAACTTTAGTATAAACGCGCCCGATCTCACGTCGGTGATGATGTACTGGGCAGAATTCACGGAAGATTCACGGTTTACCCATGAACCTCCGCAGCTTCGCCCACTCATCATCATTCACTCCGTGGATATGCTGTGATTTTTTTTCTTGCGCCGCGCGCGGCGTTTCACTTATCTTTTCGCGCCGGCGCCGCATCTAGAGCTTCGACGGCGGGGTGCGGGCCTAAGAAGCGTCGCTCAAAAAAAAAAAATCCAGTCTGCCAGGGGCTCGCACGGCGCATATAATCTATGTGCGAAAAATGCCAGGAAGGCCGAATAAAAACTTCAAGAATAAGTTTCCTAGTAAAACCAAGGCGAACTAAAATCAGTACAGTTAAACACCACTGTCTAGTCATCAATCGATATTAGTTTCGCCGGCGTTAACTTGAAGCGCCTCGTCAAGGACACGCCGGCTCGCCTTAGTGCGAGTTCTTAGCAATCAAGAGCCTACGAAAACAATCTTAAAATCAAATTTTGTGCTAGTGCCACTAAAATGACGTCACTTAACTGCCAAATATTGCGTCACATCCGCTTCATTTTTTGTTCCTACGGAAGCGTTCCCTCCTCACACAGATGTTCCTAAGCCCTATGAGCAGCTGACAAGCCGCCATTTCCTGAACCTATGGGATTCTATGGAGGCTTCGCTACCAGTTACATTTACCTTTACGTACATTCGCCAACTAAAGAACACAAAATAACAACATGAAAAATCCTTCGAACACGGGGTGTAGCTGTAGCCAACGTTTCTACAAGTATTCTTCAGTCCTGCAACTTCAAGGCTGTAGCCTTCAAGTATACCGCTTGTCTAAACGTTGGCTCTAGCAACAAGCCCTGTTCGGAAGATTTTTCATCGCTTCAACCTCCCATCTTTCCCTGAACTTCTACCTTATTTGGAAAGCAACAACATGTTGAACAGAGTACAACGATAGTGGCGAGCACGGTCGTCGGTTGACGCTCGTCTGATGTTCACGGAAACGCGTGACTTTTTATACGAGCGTCATCGAACAGTTAGGCGTTGTCGCTGGTGCTCGCGTAAGTTCTACATCAGTGGTTCTAAAATGGGGGTCCGCGATACATATCACCGAAAAAGAAAACAAGATGACAACGAGTTTTTAGGGGCACGCGATGTCCTTTGAGAGCACCCCCTTCTGAATTTTGGTATGTTTCCCCACATAACACGGTATTGCGGCGGAGCTGACTTATGTTTCCTCTTCTCAGTGAGATGGGTGTAATGCTTTCGTTGCAGTTTTCTAAGATATATGAACGCGAGCACGCTTTTTCCAGGCTTGCATATTTCAAGAGTAAACATGGCTGGAAACAGCTTGCATGTGGCTGCAGACCGCACAACTTAGTGACAAGCTGTTGAGGTGCGTGGCACTTTTACCATTCTTTGCCAGGACGAATCAGAGGGCACCTATTTCACGCTGCATCAAAAACAAGAGAGGGGGGGGGGCAACCTCCCCGCCCTCCCCCTTCTCTCTCAGTGCAAGTGGTCCCGAAACATGCATGGCTGAGAACCACTGTTTCACACTTTGCTCAACTGTACTCGTCGCGCATGCGATTTGAGCAGAACGGTCGGAAACATTCGAAAAGAATTCCACTCATTCAGGTGCGGCCGGCGCTACACGTGTGTGTTAGAGAGCGAAACCCAGTCGCAGCGGAAAAGAGCAAGATCGAAACGAGCACGTTTGTCAGTATTGTCGCATTCTGTCATGCTACGGAGCTTTCAAGAGCATAGCAACTGGAATCTTTCGCCAAAAGCAATCTTGCGCCGTGAGAGCGGTTCCGGCAATCTTTACAGACTTCTTGAGACTTTGTTCGGGTGTACCCGAGGCCCTCGCTGTAAGGTAAACAGATCCATATGCGCGCAGCTGCGACCGCTGCGGGAGTTTGTGTTCCTGACTGTCGATATACCGAAATTGCGAGCTTAAAAGTGCTTTTGCGAAACAGCGGGTGACGTGAGAAAAATGAAGACTGTTTCTGCGTCTGGAGTTTATCAACGGAATTTGCACGTGACCACAATGAAAGTGTTTGAGCATGGCAAAGAAAACATTAAAGAAAAATTCGGCAGATCCCACGCACTGTGGGAATCGATGTAATGCGAAGCAGCCAGCAAAGAGCTGCATACATCGCCTTGTTTGTCTTTGAGCCAAATGAAATCATTCATGCAATGGCATCTAGTCCACCATATATCGCATGTTTGCCATGCACGCATGCATGCACAATCTAGTATACACCATGCCAATGAAACGCATATTCTGGTATATACAATGCAATGTTCATCACGCACTCGTGTCGTGCCATACCAATTTTGGTATATATCCATTTAACAAAACGGCCGGAAGCACACCATGACAGTGGCATGTAAATCATACCGTACATGGCATGCATAACATGATTCGCATGTTAAGACCTCTCATTTGTGTTCGTCATACAGTCACATCACGCAATATCAATTTTGGTGTACATGAAACGAGCGAAATGGCCGCGAGTGCACCACGAGTATAGCATGTAAATCATGCCATACATGACATGCATGTCATGATTTTCATGTTAACACCTTTCTTTTACGTTCGCCATACAGTCGCTTAGCGCAATACCAATTTTGGTGTATATCAAGCTAGCGAAACGGCCGCGAATGCACCATGGGCGCGGCATGTAAATCATGACATGCATGACATCATGTCACGGTTTTCATGTTACCACCTTTTATTCATGTTCGTCATACAGTCGCGTCGCGCAAAACCAATTTTGGTGTATGCCATGCAAGCGAAACGGCCACGAATGCGCCATGACCATGACATGTAAATCATGTCGTACATGTCATGATTTTCATGTTACCATGTGTTATTTACGTTCGTCATACAGTCGCTGCACGCAACACCAATTTTGGTGTACATCAAGCTAGCGAAGCGGCCGCGAATGCATTATGAGCGTGGCATGTAAATCATGACATACATGACATGCATGTCATGGTTTTAATCTTACCAACTGTTATTCATGTTCTTCATACAGTCACTTCGCGCAATACCAATTTTGGTGTATATCAATCTACTGAAACGGCCGCTAGCGCACCATGAGCGTGGCATGTAAATCAAGTTGTACATGACTTGCATGTCATGATTTTCATGTTACCACCTCTCACTTACGTTCGTCATACGGTCGTGTCGCGCAATACCAATTTTGGTGTATATCGTGCAAGCGAAACGGCCGCAAGTGCACCATGAGCGAGGCATGTAAATCATGACATACATGTCATAGATTTCATGGTTTTCATGCCAGCACCTGTTATTCATGTTCTTCATACAGTCACATAGCACAATACCAACTTTGGCGTATATCAATCTAGCGAAACGACCGCGAGTGCGCCATGAGCGTGGCATGTAAATCATGTCATACATGACATGCATGTCTGATTTTCACGTTACCACGTGTCAGTTATGTTCGTCATACAGAAATGTCTCGTCATAACAGTTTTCGTATATATACCTTCACTTAAACGGCCGCGAGCGCCCAGAGACCATGTCATGTAAATCATGCTGCACATGACATGCGCGTCATGATTTGCATGTTAGGACAAGTCATTATGTTCGTAATGAAATCTTGTCACGCCGTACCAATTTTGGTGTATATGAAGCTAACGGAACGACCGCAAGAGCCTAAGGTCGTGGAACGTAAATCATGCTGTTCATGACATGCGTGTCATTGTTTTCATGATATGACCTGTCACTTATGTTCGTAATAAGGTGATGTTATGACACACCAATTTTGGTATACATCCGATTGACGAAACGGCCAGGAGAGCACAAAGTCGTAGGCGGCTAGATAGATAGATAGATAGATAGATAGATAGATAGATAGATAGATAGATAGATAGATAGATAGATAGATAGATAGATAGATAGATAGATAGATAGATAGATAGATAGATAGATAGATAGATAGATAGATAGATAGATAGATAGATAGATACGCTCAAAGGCGCAGAAGTTTGCTAAGAAATGTTTCGCATTTAAAAATTAAAACCATTTCCACGCCCGTGAAATCTGAGTAAACTGCGGATCTGGCAAGCAAGCGCGACCACCTGGCGAATGCAGATTGAGTTCTTTCTGCATGTTTCTTCACCTTCTTCTTTCTCCTTTTTCTCATCATTCTTTCTTTATCCATTTCATTTCTACATCATCCTCTTATTCTTTCTTTCTTTCCTTCTTCCTTTCTTTCTTTCTTTCTCTCTTTCTTTCGTTCTTTCTTTCTTCCTTTCTTTCTTTCTTTATCTTTTTCTTTATTGCCCTCTCTCCTCCTAACCCTCACATGACTTCTCCCCACCGCCGCTTCTCTTTCCCACCGCATGCTATGCTCTAATGTACACGTCCATGCTATGGTTTACCATTTTCCCTCCTTTTTGTCCTCATTTCCCTCCTCCTCAACCTTACATCAGCCCTCCTACTTCTCACTTGCCTGTGTTATATGCCATGTTGTACCCTTTCCCCCCTCATTTTCTTCCTCCTCACCATCACTTCCCACCCCCACCCCCTTGCTTATACTATCCTATGCATGGCTAAGCAATGCTATGAACTGCTTGGCACATACCCACATCCTGTGGCGCATAACCGCCGAGGGTTTCTGAAAGGACGGCCGGCTCAACCTCAAGCTTAAACAGCTGCGCTCTTAAAACGTTTTCCCCTTGTCGTTGCTGCTTGCGTCAAGTGTATGCGGAATATCCCTGTAATACCCACGGCAAGAGCGCTTCTTTAAATTTGGGAAAGAACAAAAGCTACAACGTTTTAGTTATATCAATATACCAGCCAAGCTGTTCTTGGCCGAGCATTTCACGTCCGGGATCCGTAGTAACGCTTGTGGGCATCATAAACGGGTATGCGCCACAGAGGTTGGGTAAATCCCACTACTCACCACTGATCCACTAAAAATGAAGGCTAACTGCTTGGCCCCACAAACGGGTATGTGCCGCAGAAACCTGTGCGGCCCATCAGAAAATTATCATAATCATAAACTTGTGTGTGCCACAGAAATTGGATAAGTACCTCTGCACACAACTTCCACTAAAAAGGAGGAAGGCAACAGTTAGCCCAACAAATGGCGTGCGCGTTACCCCAGTCACACCACTGTCACGTGATACTCTGTGGTTATAAAAGGTGGTGGCTATACTACCACCTCAAAGCTTAAGAAATAGTGTTTAATAAAGGGCAGTGATACAACTTATCGGAGCCTCTTAAGCGAAGGCTTCTTTGTAAACCTGTGTATAAGAGTTGTATGGTCAGGATGCAATAAAGCGATACTACCATCTCAAAGCTTAACAAAGAGTGTTTAACAAAGAGCAGGGATATCTGAAAGACTTGTAAAACATAGAAATGCGTTAGCCTGACGAAGGGAACGCCACCCGCTTCGCTTTTTCATCGGTGTTCGCAAAGCGGAGCTGCTTAAATTTGTTTTTCGTAGAACGACAGAAAGGTGAACTTGTTGGTAAGTATCCTTCTCGACGGAGGGTTTGCGTGCAGACACGGATGCAGGCGAAGGGAACTCGCTGTCTCGTTCCTTCCTCTTTGTCCGTGTTAGCTCTTTCGCAGTCTGTATTTTCTTCGGCCCGAAGATGACATTTCGTCGTGTTTAAAAAAAAAGCAAGCGCTGAGTACCAGCCTATATTGACATGTCCAAGTTTACACTCGGAACGCTCCAGTCTCCTACTGCAAAACAGGCCTACGCAAAGGCGTCGTGACCAGCTATGATCGCTGGATACGTAACAGATTTCACAAAACTCAGCTTCAATTCGTACACGACACAGGACTCACAGCACACATGTAATCCACATACAAACATAAATAATTATGCTTTAAGAGCAAGCTGTTATGGCCATAAAAATCACAGTGTTGCGGCAAAGGCGAAGCAATGAATGCGATAGCAACAAATTGTAATGCTATACGAAGTAAGGCTAGCAGCTAATTCTTTTTGATGGGATCTCGCGAATGCCTATACAAAACGCTGGGGTATGTTAATACCGCCGCGCCAGGGAAGAAGCCGTTTTCATGCAGTCTGTCATCTCTACGCGAAGCGGGGAGATTACAGCCCGTAGAAGGGTATACGAGCCGTTTGCTGATATCTGCCGAGATAGCGCGTGAACACGCCCTTATGATCAAAAGTCGCAGTTGCCTAGCCTCCTCCCCCTCTCCTGGAATCCCTTCATGCTCCTTACGAAAGACGGGCGGGGCGCTTCCTCTCTGATTAAGGAGCAATTGACGGCAGGCCTCGTACGCGGGCTGATGTTGTTGCATGCGCCTTCCGTGCGACGGAGATGGCCGGCGCATTTCAGCTCTATCCGCGTGCGTAGCCAGCGCTCGAGAGCTTTTACTCGCGGGTAGAACATACGATGCGCGGGTTGATGTTATCAATTTGCACTTTATACGAAACATGACGGCGACAGCGACGTCAAAAACCCGTCGAAAGTGTACATATAATTGATATTGACATAAAAATGCCCGTAGTCTTCCCATAATTCGGGAATATATAAGCGACGTGTAGAAGGACTTGGTTCGAAACCAAATTCACAGCATGTTACTTTTTCGATCATACTAAGGATACGTTTTTGCTTTAAGGTACAAAGGATTTGTTTGGTGTAGCATTGGGGCGCCATGTTATCAGGTTTTTCTTGTTACACATTTGCTTCTATGAGGAAGTCACAAATAGCTACAGTGAAACTTAATGTTGCCGAAAAATCAAAATAATCATCTCCCGAAAAAAAAAAGATTACCTTGTCTCCTTTGTGTTTCGGTGTCAGCAGGCGAGTAATTAGCGCGTTACTGGCGGTAGTGCCGCAGTTTTCTTGTGACACACTCTAAGGAAAAAAAAAAAATAAGAGTATGTCTGACTCTTTTCAGCGCGTCCGGTCTTGCCACGTGTATGACTGTCCTTAAAGAGACACGTTAACACTTTTGTGGGTGACACGACTCTCCAAAGAGAGCATATTGATTTCTAAGGAAAGTTCACGTGTTTGTTTTTAAAAAGAGTCATATACGTGACAAGACTGAACCCCCAAAAAAAAGAAATAAATGAGTTTTTTTTTAAAGATAGAGATAGAATAAGGATGAAAGAGAGGCATGGAGGTTAACCAGGGCTGAGCCCGGTAGGTTACCCTGCACTGGGGAAGGGGGGAGGGGGAAGGAAAGTTAGAGAGGAGGAGAGACAAGTCACTGTTGCCGTGGACGTAACAGCAGTTCCGCGCTTGTCATCGCAGATGATTACTCAGTCCCGAGGCTGAAATTAAAACAGCTCATTCGTTGCTTTATTCATTTGTGTGCAACTTGTATGCGCGGTCCCATGCACCGAAAATCTTGTTGACGTTGTAGTCGTGGTGCTGCTAGTGCTTTTGAGCAGTGGGCTTCTGATATTTTGTGAGAACTGGAGTGGTGGTCCGCAGCACGTGCAACACGCTTCGAGCTATCGGTGTCTGCATCTTCACTCTAAACGTGGTAACCGATAAATGTGATTTTGTGCACCGAGAGTAAGGGTTACCAAGTTTAGAATTTATGCACTCAAAGCTAATGTAACCCTTACTTTATAGGTGCACAAAATCACATTTATCGGTTACCACGTTTAGAATGTTGCTCACCAGCCCGCGAATAGCACTAGAGTACTCTCCATGCCGACGACTTGTCTATATTCGTCCGTCAATTTAAAGGTACGGACGAAGTGTCCCTTAATGTCGAAGTTTGATATCGCTTATTGGCTTAGGAAGCTAACGCCAAGCGTCAACTGTATTGCTGGTAGAAGCGTCCTTGTCGTTAGACGCGGCTTCGTTTGCTCTTTGCGGTAGAAATGAAGAATAGATAAACAAGGCATTCGGAAAGAAGTTTCAGACATCCGTTGAGTAGATGATTCCACCGGGTGGAATTCTCTCGAGTGTTTCACTTTTGGCGCTAAGAACTTGGCAAATATTGCCTCCATGCCTAATTAGAGTAGAATAGAGGTTAAATTCTGCAGGTGGGTTATCTCTTGACGAGTGAGTGTTGCTTGCACGTGACTCTCAGCGAGAGTGACACAAAGTGTGTACTTCATAATCTCAGTAAGGATAACTCGGTAAGGTTTGTCCCGTCATCTTGTCTCTTGTGTCCCGCCTTTTTTGCGCTCTGCTTTTATTTTCAGACAATGCACCAACTCGCCCAGCGACGCATTCTATCAAGGATAACTTTATTTTACCATTTGGAAACGAAGGGAGAGTCGAAACAAGAAGTGGTGCACTTTACTGGAATACCTTGAAACCTCCTTTAGCAGAAGTTTAAAGTTTTGTCGTTCGTAACCTCACAAGCGATAGTAATTTTTACTGCGATAGCAAATATAAGACAGCCTTGGCGGGTCTTTGCCGTCACCGTCGCCGTCATGCTCCATATAAAATGCAAATCAACAACATCGGCGCGCACATCGTATGTTCTACGTGCTAGTAAAAGTGCGCGAGGCTGGGAATGACAGCGGCGGAAGCAGTGTGAAAGAAGCCGGCAGTCTCCGTCGCACGAAGGGCACATGCGATAACATCACCCAGAGTGCGAGGCCTGGCGTCGATTGCTCGACAAGTAGATAGGAACCCCCCCCCCCCCCGAAGGAGCGTGAAGGGTCGCCGCTGGGGAGGCAGGGGTAGGGGGATGCGTCGCTCGAGCAGGATCTGCGAACTTTGCTCATAAGGTGTGGCGATCGTCGCCGCGCGCGCTGTCTCGACAGACATCAGGAGACGGCTCGTGAACTTGCTGTGCTCTCAAAGCTTACTTCGCGTTTAGATGACTGGCAGCACGAAAACCACTTCGGCCCCTGGAGCGGCTGTATTCCCTTAAACGAGCGTTTTGTTGAGGTACGCGTGATCGTATAGAACAGAGTTAGCTGCCAGGATTACTTCGTATAACTTTCCAATTTGCTGCTAATCACGGTTTCGCCTTTGCGGCAAAACCGTGATTTTTTTACAGTTAACGCGTAGTTATTGATCGGCACTTAGATGCCTGAAATAATGAAGAACTTGCACGACTGCGGAAATTCGGACGCATAGTTCTGCATCGCATTCGCAAATGTCATACGCAAGGACTTCCGTCCCACTATATACATTATTATACGTTACATTTTAGGCGTTTCCAAGTTTCTTGCGCTAACGGCAAAGAGAACGACGGAGTGAGAAGAGAACGCGGTCGTTTGGCACATTTCTTCTCATTTCGCGCCACAAATTTGACGCGCATCAAAAAGCAGCCAGGAAACCATAAATTAACCGTAAAGTATGGCGACACGCATAAAAAAGTAACCAGAAATGCGTGATGTTGCGAGCCGGAAATAGCATAGCGTTTTAGAAAAGCAACGCTGAATGTGATGTCGAGGTTCTTGCATATATACGAAGGCACATAAACTATTTAATAATTTACAGCAACACTGATATATTTCTCACACAGTCGTCTAATCCGTATATAATATGCAAAACTCCTGTCGCGGCCAAATTTTCTCGAAGAGGACTTACTTGAGCGCCATTGCGAGTGACTGATTACATATCCTGTGCTCTAGAAGCACACTGTGGAACAAGAACACGACGTCCTTTTTGTTACAACTGTGTGTTCTCACTTTTCTATGTTTTTTGTTTTCTCTTTCATTTTCAGTATGCTTAAAATAATGAAGCAGCGTGCCATTATCATTATTCTTTTATTTCATTCCTGGCCGATACTGGCTTTACTGTCGACTACATGAGGGCGGCGCGATAATGAAAGTAAAAAAAAAGCGAAAGAAGGCAACTAGAACAGGTGTAAGTTCGCTTGCAACCCAAAAATAAGCTCCGCCCACTACCCGCGCTGTCCAGCCAAGAGAGAATTCGTTCCATCCAATCGTGTTTGCGCTTATCTGCGACGTCAGTAACTTTTCTGTGGTTACGATACTTCATTGTGCCATACGGATGTAATCTTGTGTGGCTGGCTCTAATCCGAAAAAAAGAAATGAATGTCTCGGCAAATTTGATCGGAGATCCCGACTTTACTGCTAAGCCTGGCTTCATATTTTACTAAAACTGCTGCATGGGCGAGTTGGTTTGTGAGTAAGATAAATTTACCAGCGCAAAAAGATGAAACACAGTCAGCGCTTTGTGTGTGTGTGTGTTCCTACTTAAGTGTGTCGTCTTTTTGCGCTGGTCAATTTATCTTGATATTTTATACAGGAACGACAAAATTTTGATTCCCGACATGCTTAGTGTTTACATTAGTGGTTAGAAAGTACTTACGCTTTGAACTGAAAGCACTTGGCGCTACTCTTCCAGACAGGTGGGCGCGATGCGGCTTTGTGGGTGGCACTGTTAATATTTGTTAGGCTTTTAACCAAGAAAAACGACCACCTTTGATTAATCGAGCCGTTACTTTTTACGTGCCGGGTCTAACTCCAACACGTGGACGCATGGCTTCCTCAGCAAACAGCTATGATTGATTGCTTCTCGTGTCGTATAGTTTGCCTTGGTTCCGTTACTGCGCGCTCTATTACTAAAACCAGCAAGCGTCGCGTTTGCGCGGTAACCACTCCCGAAGATTAATCTGGAGTCGAAAGTTATTTGATCCAGAAGCGTCGTAAGAAGTTCGTTTAAGGAAGAGCCTCTGTTTAATTTCTGGTTTCGGCGCGTATCACGACGGCCGAGCAAGATGAACGTGCCAGCTGCGCATGTAAAGACAGCGGACAGCAATACTTCTTTGCAGACTAGTTGCGCTCTTTTCTGTCTCCTTCCTTCTCTCCTGCTGGTTGCGCAGCAAGTCGAGTTTACAACAGACAGACAGACCGACGAAGACGAACGCCAGCTTTCAACTTGAATTTTATCTTAACAAGCATGCATGACCAATACACTACACTCTAAGAAAAGAGAGAGTCAAAAGGGGGTCATGGAACCGTGACTCTCTTCGGGTGTCCATCTGACCCCTTTGGGAATGTACAGGCAGAGAAAAAGAGTTAGCATTTTGGAAGGAGTCACTGGACAGCCCTGAAGCGCGTTTCGATTGGCTTCCGTATACGGAAGAGCCACCGTATCCGCGATGCGCAGCGCCTATAGGGGCGCCACTGAAAGCCGCGTAGCGGCCGCCGTTTGAACCGCTGGTCGGTCGCGTAGCAGACGCTTCGTTTGTGCGCGTGCGATTTGCCGCTTGTGCGCGTCCCAGATAATTACTTTTGCGACGATGGTGTGCGCAAACGAGCCGCACTTTATAATAGTGGACATGTGTCCGATGTCAAAGCTGTGTGGGCCGACAATGTACGTCACCATACGCGCCAAGTGTTTGCCACAGACAAGCGTCAACAAGCTTCCCTACGAAGTGGAGCTCATCGTAAGTACACCGCCTTCGTTATAACGTCGCGATCAATAATGCCTGCATGCGTTGACGCGTGAACCAACGTTTTTTTCTCGACACAGTAGCTTCGTTTACGTGCCATGTGTTTATATAGTAGATTTTGAGGGAGTGCTGTCGCACCGTCGTATAGATTTCACAGGTGCGGCCACGCGAAGGGTGAGCGTTGCTAAAACTTTGAAACCAGCACGATAAACTTGTGAAAAAATAAACGATACACTTGTCATCATCGGTGCAGAAGCGCACAGCGAACGTTCTGCACCGATGATCGCATTCCAGTGCCATCAATAGGTAGAATGCAGCTGATTTCGTCCAGCACACGATCGATTCCACGGCGCTTTTGTAAACGAGCCGTCACCTTCCCCACATTCTCTCGCATTGCGCTTCGCGCCATTCGTATTTCAAGAGAGCCTAGGCATCGCGTCTTATCACTAATAACAACCTCATGTGCTTTGAAGCGTCTACAATGCAGGCGAGGCGACCAAGTGTAAACGTAGTAGCGTTCGCTGAATACGTAGCGACATAAATGGAGAAATAAAAACACGGTAATCGTTCTAACACTGCCGTAAACAAAGCGCGATTGCGTACTTTCTACGTCGTACAGCCGCAATCCACCGCCGCCGTCGCTCTCGCTCATGAAATAGCACCGGAAACCTGTAGAAGTGCGTTCCTGCGATTTTTTGTGTGTCTTTGAGCAGCCGACAACGCAGCAGTTATTTTTCGACATCGCTGAGGTCCGACAGAGTCGTTAAATCACGACGAAAACACATACATCCGTGCACTCCCGTAGACGCTCGGGGGAACACTGCTCGCCGGGACCCGTCAGCGCATCCGAGCCGTGGCGGCAGATAGCGTCGTCGGTGCTTTGCGCATCGCCTATCCGCGATGCGCAGCGCCTATAAGGGCGCCACTGAAAGCCGCGTAGCGGCGGCCGTTGGAACCGCATGCGGGTCGCGTAGCGAACGGCTCCTTTCACTGCAAGCATGACGGAAGTGCGCGCGTGCGATTTTCCGCTTGTGCGCGTCCCTGATAGTTACTTTTGCGGCGATAGTGTGCGCAAAGGAGCCGCGCTTTATAATAGTGGACATGTGTCCGATGTAACAGCTGTGTGGGACGACAATGTCACTGTATGCGCCAAGTGTTGGCCACAGACAAGCGTCAACAAGCTTCCTTACGAAGTGGAGCTCATCGTAAGTACACCGCTTTCTTTACAACGTCCCGATCACTAATGCCTGCATGCGTTGACGCATGAACCAACGTTTTTTCTCGACACAGTAGCTTCGTTTACGTGCCATGTGTTTATATAGTAGATTTTGAGGGAGCGCTGTCGCGCCGGCGCATGGATTTCACGGGTGCGGCCACGCCAAGGGTCAGCGTTGGTATAATTTTGAAACCAGCACGATAAACTTGCGAAAAGATATCTCGGCAGCTTGCGCTAGTGGCGCGGAACTGAGTCAATGCGGAGCTGGTGGTCACCTAGCTTGTCATAGCAGCTTGGCTACGTATTTGCTGGGTGTCTTCAGAGAAGACCGTCGACCCCCTGTAATTTCGCTGAAAAAAAAATATATTTTGTTGTCTTCACGAATACGTTTAGCTCTTCGACAGCAATTTGTTCGGGAACAAAATTTTCGTCAGAATGAGATGCATCCAGAGACTCTACGGCGATCTGTTTGAAGCGGTTGAAACAGTTCCGGCACAAAATGTCGGTTTCTCTGATGGATGAGGCTTCTTCTGGCGTGCGCGTTCAGGAGGAGTGGCGTCTTAGCCGCGCCAGACACACTGGCGCCGGCGCGCGCGCAGACTCCGCCACCGCTGCGCGCGGCTTGCCGTTGTTGGTCTGCGCGTTCGGGAGTGCCGTCGTAGCCGCGCCAGACAGACTGGCGCCGGCGCGCGCACAGACTCCGCCACTGCCGCGCGCGGCTCGCCGCTGCTGGTCTGCACGTTCAGGAGGAGTGTCGTCGTATCCTCGCCAGACACATCCTCTCTGAAATGTTCATAAGGTTACAGCAAAGTTGAAGAAGCAAGGAATTCATTAAAAGAATACATATTTGCAATATTCACAGTTTGAAAGCAAATGTTAAAAGTGGTCATATATATTGCTTGAAAACCAAGTGCTTTACTGAAGTCCATGCAATGTCACACACACACACAAAAAGCAACCAGTAGCTAGCACCACTAGCAAGAATTAAAAAAACACACGAAACTTTGAGGATCGACCTCACGCATTGGGCATGCAAAATTTTTTTCAGGTGTGATAAAACTACAATGAAGCAGCACCAACATATACTCACCAATTACATGCTAAAGAAAACAGCAACAAGTAGCTAGCACCACCAGTAAGAATAAAGAAAAGAAAACACTTAATTTCCATAATCGGCTCCACTCAGGCATGCGCAGGGTTCCCCATCAAAGGGGGGGGTCAAAGAATCAACTCAGCGCCCCCAGGCCCCACTAAGTTAATGCAAGGGGCAGATTTTGCGCCGCCTCCCCCCCCCCCCCCCTCTTAGGCAAATAGGAAAGCCCCCACCCCCCGTGCGCACGCCTATGGCCCCACTCATAACACAGCTTGTGTAAAGCGAATGAGCATTATGGGATACATCAAGGGTGTTTTTTATTAGCATGAAGTCATGTTACGAGGCATTCAAAGGGAGGTTGAATCGGTTGAATGTCCTGTCAAAAGCCTTCAGTGCGCACAGGTGCCATGTTTTACAGCCAATATGCATACAGTTGAGGCGAGCGCACAGCGAACATTCTGCACCGCTGATCGCATTCCAGTGCCATCATTAGGTAGAATGCAGCCCATTTCATGCAGCACACGTGTGATTCCACGGCGCTTTTGTAAAGGAGCCGTCACCTGCCCCACATTCTCTGGCATAGCGCTTCGCGGCATTCGTTTTTCAAGAGAGCCTAGGCATCGCGTCTTATCAGTGATAACAACCTCATGTGCATTGCAGCGTCTACAATGCAGGCGTGGCGACCAAATGTGAACGTAGTAGCGTTCGCTGAAGACGTAGCGACATAAATGGAGAAATAAAAACACGGTAATCGGTCTAACACTACCGTAAACAAAGCGCGATTGCTTACCTTCTACGTCGTACAGCCGCAATTCACCGCTGCCATCGCTCTCGCTCATGAAAAGCACCGGAAACCTGTAGAAGTGCGTTCCTGGCGATTTTTTTGGTGTGTTTGCGCAGCCGACAACGCAGCAGTTATTTTCCAACATCGCTGAAGCCCGAGAGAGTCGTTAAATCACGTTGAAAAACACATCCATCCGTGCACTCGCGTAGACGCTCGCTGAAACACTGTTCGCCGGGCCGGGCCCCGCAAGCGCTTCCGAGCCATGGCTGCAGATGGCGTGGCCCCATACATATTGCGCGCTTCCCCTTTGGCGCCGTTGTGGCGCCTTGCTCGCCGACGGAGACGGGGTTGGCGCCGGGGTGGCGCGCCGCTCTCCTCTCTCAGTCGTCGTCTATTGGAATGCGTTGCGTAGTTGCGTTGGTTGCGCTGGTTGCGCCGTCTTCGGTGGTGTTGACGCCAGCTCCGTGCACGAAGTGACGCCAGTGACGCTTGGAGGGCGGAATATTCGTGCTGCGCACACCGACAACAGGCGCCCGTTGACGGTGAGTGTACTGCTTTCGTAGGTACTAATTATACAGCTTTAGCTGGGCGTCTGCAGCAGCTCTGCCGAAGTTATCTGCCAGCCATTTCCAACAGCAACCTGTGTCCGCGGGGCTGTTGCGGATGCCCAACTAAAGTTGTCAGTTTTACGAGTTGCCACCGTTATGCGCGTTGCTGTACAAGCTCCCATAAAGTGAGCGATGCAAACAGGCAGGGTTCTATTTGGTGTCGCAGAAGTCTGTTGCCAGACTCGGGGGTCAATGTTGCCAGACTGCCGCCAGATTTGGCGGATAAATCTGCCCCTGCGGTTTCAGCTTTCCCGTAAGGCTTCTGTGTCATCCGCGGTGCATTTCGAAAGTGCCTGTGCGACATCGGTCGTTTTAATGAGCGGAACGAACGGACCCCGCGTGTTGCAGAAGTCGGGACGCGTTTTTTCGCTGCGTGCGCCGTACAATTAAGATATCTGACTCGAAGTAGGGGAATCCAAGCGCAACTACTCGTTGAGTCTACGTACGCGTAAGGGAAACTGAATTAATCGCAGAAGCCCGGACACGCGTGTGCGCCGTGTTGCAATACATCGGACTCGTGTCCCCAAAGTACAAGATTATCTCCGTAGCTGTGCGTGCCGTGTCGACCAAGGCGAACCGAGGCCGCCTTCTGACTGGCGACAATGTTCCCCCCAGGCGCCGCAAGAACTACGGTGGTGTGTCAGACAAGGGCCCGTGGATTTTCGGCATGCTGTGCGTGTCCACGAAGGAGCTAAGGCCTGTTCGAGGTCGACAAAGGGCGAGGAGACGCCGGCACACCCTTGGTCCTCTGATCGC